>NW_026558427.1:0-204228 GCF_026930045.1 Uloborus diversus
TTAAACAAGTAATTTTTCTTTACTTGTGAATAAAACCTAATGAATCAAATATTTAATCAGTATTAAGAAGTGGTACCAACATTTGGAATAAAATGCTTAAGTAGAATACAGGTTTCTTGAACCTTTGATGAAGCAAATAGTTTAGCAAAATGAGCAATAAAAAGAATAACCACCGGTTTTAACGCTAATTGAAATAATTTGAGCTAACGTAACTATTGAAGTATTACATATTAATTCCTTACAATGGGAATTTTTATTTCTTGCTTATTTAATAATAATTGCAATCAGTTCATTTGTTTTATTAATTTCATCAACGTATCATGATTTGATGATAAAACGAGCTGATGTGCGGATTAATAGGGTCTTGTAATAAGCAAGGAAAACACTTTAAATATTTTAACCCCATAATATACATGATGAATGAAAGAAATATGGGGAATTATTGAGGAAGTTACAAAGCAATGCTTAGTAAAGCAAATAATAGTTTAAAATTTACGCTTCTACTTTGTATGTTGTTTTTTAAAAGTTTAATTGAGATTAAAATTGATTTTTTTTGCTCGAGTTCTGCCTTGATTCGAATTTTTTTTTTGCCAAATTTGTCACTAATTTGGCGACAAAACGGCGACTAAAATCTTTGTGATATATTGCCAAGTGTTCGCCGAATTAACACATAACTTGAGTTTGCATTGATATTAATACTAAATTCCCCCCCCCCCCAAAAAAAAAAGGTGTAAAAAGACCCCTTTTGGAACATTCGAATGCAACCAAAAGAGGTGCACAACTAGACCCCACTATGAGTCTACGTAACAAAATTCAACATTCTACGGCATACCGCTTTTGAGTAATGCGACATACATAATACATACATAGTCACGAGAAAACTCATTGTAATTAACTCGGGGATCGTCAAAATGTATATTTCGGGTATCTATACGTTCTTAAGCACTTATCCAAGTGTTGTCGGGTTGAAGAAAAAACTAAACATTCATTCGGAGGTGAACAAAATGGAAATTCAAACCGATTTTTGAATGAAAAATTTTTCGCGAATACAATAGGGTAGACCGACCAGTGAATGAACAGTTAAGCACAATTTAATTTTTCAAAAATCCTAGTAATTTTAAATTCTATACTATACAGATCGTAATAGTTAAAACATTTTAATTGATCGATGTAAATATCTCTAAAAAATCGCGGGGAACTTAAATGGTACCGCTTCCAAATTTTTTAGGTGTTTAAAAAAAATGGCATTAACGACCCAATGAATGAACACCTCGAACCAGCAAATGAATACAAATTGGTCCAGTGAATGAACATAAATTTTGATTCAAGAAGAAACTAAGTTTCTTTGAGATCTATCTATCTATAGAACTATCTATATCTATCTATCTATCTATATAACTATATCTATATCTATTTATATAACTATTTCTATCTATATTTTTTTTTCTCTATCCATCTATCAATATATCTATCTATTTTTCTATCTATCTACTTATCTGTATCTAGCTATCTATATATTTATATATCTATCTATATATCTATGTACTTCTCTATATATCTACTTATCTATCGATCTATCTACTAATTTATCTATTTTTTCACTTATCTATCTTCATGTCTATTTACCTATTTATCAATGTATTTATCTAGTTTTTATGTATCTACTTATCTATCTACTCATTTATTTATCTAGCTACTTATCTGTCTACTTAATTTATCTATATACTTATCCATCTACTAATCTATATACTTATCTACTTATCTATCTATCTATCTCTCTATCTACCTAACTATCTACCTATTTATCGGTATGTACATTTAATATCTACCAATCTATTATCCTAATCAATCTATCTATCTATTTACCTGTCTATATATCTACTATCCATCTCTATCAGTCTCTCTACCTAGCTAACTATCTTTATATTAGTCTCTCTATCTACCTATCTATCTATCGATCCATCTACCTACCTATTCCATCTATGAAGAGAAAGATTTTAGGAAGATGTACGTAGGTAGGTTAATATACAGATAGAGATATATATAGATAAAAGAAAAAAACTCAGTAAAAAGTGCATTGTTTGCAAAGACAAAAATAAAGAAATTATAAAATATATAATGAAATACATAAATAAATGAGCATATAAAACTATCCGCATTACAAATAAATAAGAAAATTGAAATATCTCAAAGAAACTTCAAATTTCTTTTTAAATCAAAGGAAATGTTGCCATTGTTCATTCACTGGGTTTTCGCAATTTTTCGTACCCAGTGACTGAACACCCCTCTACCTGAAAATCTACGCATTCTGCATCGACTGAAACAATTTAAATCCATAGCCTAAATATGTATACTTAATTTTTCTTTCGTAGAGTTAAAAAATAAAATTTATCGATAAAAATAATATGTATCAAAATAATTGCTATCACGAAATCAGCCTCATTATTTTGAAAGTGAGAAAGAAAGATTCACTGCAGTAAAAATTTCAAATTTTTTCCAGGAAAAAAATACGTATCCAAAGTAACCAATCAGGTGTCAGATAGCTTAGAATATCAATAAAGAACGTTTTTGTAGTTCAGGAAAAAAAATTTGGAAGCTTTTTTTTAAATGACGCGCTGTACATACGGGTATCTGATCAATCTACGCAGCCAAAAGTCAATTTTACAGAATGTTAAATTGTTACAAAAAAATTAGTGGAGTCTCTAGAGGACAGGTGTGAAAACATTACCCCGCCCCTCCCTCCTCTTGTCTACGAGCCAATCAGTCGAAATTTGATCGTCGTAATCGGCACATGAGTCAGTCATCGGCATTGTTCCATGACAAACGCCAACTTTGTCAACGATTATTTATTACTTTACCTACTTCTCGCAAATAAGTGTGATGGATTCTCATACAGCAGGTAATTATTGTTAAGATTAATTTGGGTTTCCTTTATTTTTGATAGTTATTTAGTTGAAATAAAGTATTTCAAGAGTTAAACTTTTTTTTTGCTATTGATTTTGTTTAAATGGACATTCCATACACTAATAAAGTTAGATCATGCTATAAATCGCTATTAGTTCAAAAATGTAAAGGTCATAATCACGAATAATCAACTAATTAGCCGCGGAAAAGCGCGGATAAGGATTGTATACATATTTTGAATGTTTTTGCTCAAAACAACCAAAAAAACTTATTTATATTTAAAGCAATTTTCAAGACTGTATTTTGGTTGTAGGTTCCCAAGGCATCTCAGGGGTGAAAATTGTAACCCATAAATACTTGTACGATCGCATTCAAAAACTAAATTTGCCTAATTTTGAACAAAAAATAAATTTTCTAAGAGAACTTCTTTTGAGTGAAAATTACACAGAAGACCAAACTGAGAGCTTGAAACGCAATTTTGCGGCATTTAAATCACAAATCAAACAACGGTGGTCAAAAGCTCATAAAAAGGAAGACATTTTTCTAAAACAATTATTCATGTCTAGAAGCACGTTTGAAATTCCTGTGCTTACACAAAGTCGACCAGGCCGACCACAAAAGTTATTTGAAAAGTCAAGTGAAAGGACCAAAAGGAAGACTCAGGATGTTAGGTCTACTGTGGAAAGACATTATCATACATGCTGCCCAAGTTGAGTTGCGGAAAAGTGGTAAACGAGATGCTTCTGATATACTCAAAGACATCACAAGCACTCCAACACGTGCAACAAAGTACAAAAGATCATTTTTTGAATCAAGAAATGAGAAAGTCGTCTTACGCCATTAGACGCATTGTCAATGTTTGTTGAAGCCGATTCAACTCGTCAACAATATGAAGTGATAAGAAATACTAATAAGAAGTTTTTCCTTGTTACACCCTTTTACAGAAAGCGAAAAAAGAATGTTACTCACCTACAGAATCGTGCAAAATAACATCCACCAGTACCGAATGCGATTTACAACCTTTGATTAATCATACTGTTACACGTTTATGTAACAGTTTGGAAGAAATTTTAACAAGATTGAATGAACACGAGCGAGAAAGTCTGAAAATTATTTGTAAATGGGAATGTGATGGCTCTCACCAGTTTCAATTTTAAACAAAAATTTGAAATTTATGATGACTCAGACGCGAATTTATTTCAGAGCTGCTTCGTTCCCTTACGGCTTGTTTGTGGCAAGGAACGTGAAAGGATATTGTGGCAAAATCCAACACCTTCTCCACGTTTATGCCGTCCTATAAGATTTCGCTTCGTCAAAAAGACCATTGATATTACAGAGGAAGAAATTAGTTATAGAAAATTCAAAAAAGTCACTACATGAAACAGAAGTGAACTTGAATGAGAAGAAATTTTTAGTGAGTCTTCATCATGTCCATGGTAGATGGCAAGGTGTGTAACGCTGCAACTGGCACAAAATCCACAAGTCGATGCTACATATGCAACGCAACTTCAACTGAATTCAATCGATTGGATGTTGCGAAACGAATTAGCTCTGAGGCTACAGAGTTTGGGCTTTCAGTTTTACATGCTAGAATTCGGATTTTCGAAAGTATTCTCCACCTCACGTATAAGTTGCAAGATAAAAAGGGCCGTCAGTGGTAAACCGAAGGGGAAAAAAGATGGAAAAAGAAAATTGGAAATACAGGCCAAGTTTCGAAAAGAAACTGGTTTGTTAGTGGAAGTACCAAAGACTGATTTCGGAAATACCAATGACGGGAACACGAGCAGGAGATTCTTTGAAGACCCTAAATTGGCTTCAGAAATTACGGATATCGGTTGATTTAATATACAGGTTAAAGGTCATACTAGAAACTATCTCGAGCGGGCATTTAATTGACTCTGAAAAATACAACATATATGCTTTAGAAACTGCTCGCTTATACGTCGAATTATATCCTTGACATCCAATGACACCAACGATACATAAAATTCTTATCCAATGGGACAGTTTTGATTAAAAAAAAAAAAACTCATTGTTGCCGATAGGGCAACTTTCGGAAGAGGCCGTGGAGGCCCGAAATAAATATTTCAGGGCGTACAGGCAAGACTTTGCAAGACAATTTTCTAGAGAAGAACGCAGACATTAATAGGCTTCTTACTTCAAACCCTCTCCTAAGCAGCATGAGAATGGTAAAAAGAAGAAAACTGAACAGATTTTTGCCAGAAACATTAACTTTGCTAATGCCTGCGGCGATGCCTGATTCCGAGTCCTCGGAGACCGAGGAATGATAAGAATATAACTAACTAATTTTATAATTATACTAATATAGCATTAACTAATTTTATAATTATACTAATGTAACATTAATTGATTTTGTAATTATACTATAATTATATCAATAATAAAATTATAAAAAGATAATCATATTAATTGTTTTAAAATTTTATTTTTATCTTGTTTTTCTATTGTAAATTGGATATTTTAACAGTAATATATCGTTATGAATGAGACATCTTTTTTTCTTTATTTGGAGTTGATATAAATCAAAATAATTTTGGCCGCGTAGATAGATCCCGTATGTGCGCTGTTCATTCACTGGGTGGTGTTCACTCACTGGTCGGTCTACCCTAGTTCCTCTTTTGTAAAAAGTAAAAAGAAAACAAAAAACTTTAAAAGCTGCAAAATTTTAAAAGGCTCTTTAAGGAAATTTCCTCACTCGGGTAGTACCAGAAATTCTCATTTTCTCGAATAATGTACGGGGTTAGCATAAAAGAATGCCCCTGGTTTAACAATTTGTATTTTGTAAACTGCTACATTTAGCATTCTAAATTATTTAAAATAAACTGTCCGAGATTTTTTTCATTAACAAATGCTCGATGTGTGCACCTTTCGTATGTTTGTATAGATTTTTTAAAATCTTGGCAATTTTAATGTGAATGAATGGTTAACTCTAAATATCGCCAATAGCATCCAAAATGTAATCAGATTTTAAAAAACCGCCGAAATTTGCCATTTTGGCTACAAAACTTTGCGACCAAAAATTTCGCCATATATCGCCAAGCGTTGCCAAGTTATAACACCACTTGAGTTTGCATCGAAATTAATAATGACTTCCCCAAAAAGGTGTAAATGACCCCCTTTTGAACATTCGAAGGCAACCAAAATGGGAGGTTCATAACTAGACACCACAAGGAGTATACGTACCAAATTAACTTTCTAGGACATACCGTTTTTGAGCTATGCGACACAAATACGCACATACATACGTAATACGAAGGTCACGAGATAATTACAACGAGTTAACTCTGAGATCGTCAAAATGGATATTTCGAGTGTCTATACGTTCTTAGGCACTTATCCACGTGTGGTCGGGTTGAAAAAACTAAACATTCATTCGGGGTGAGCAAAATGGAAATTAAATCCGATTTTTAAGCGAAATTTTTTTCGTGAATACAATACTTCCTTTTACAAAAAAAAAGGAAGTAAAAACCCGATAAGTTAACATTTGATAAAGACAAGTTGAACATTAGAACTTATATTCTAAACGCAAAGACGAACCAAACTTACAACCTGTTTTTAACTCTTTACTTCCATTTACAAAAAAGTATTGTATTCTGAAAAGAATTTCACTCAAAAATCGACTTTAATTTCCATTTTGCTCACCCCCCAGTTAAAGTGGAGTTTTTTCGACTCGACCACACGTGGATAAGTTCCTAAGAACGTATAGAAACGCGAAATAACCATTTTGACGATTCAGGAGTTAATTACAATGAATTTTCTCGTAACGTCTGCATGTAGGTATGTATGTCGCGTAACTCAAGAACGGCAAGTTCTAGAAAGTTGAAATTCGGTACGTAGACTCCTAGTGGAGTTGAGCACCTCCTCTTTTGGTTGCATTTGGGTATTTCTAAAGGGGTCTTTTTCCCCTTTGAGAGAAATCATTGTTAATTTCGATGTAAACCTAAGCGGCGTTATAATTTGGCGGACATTTTGCGATCTATCACCAGCCTCTTGGTCGACACGTTTTGTCGCTAAATCGGCAAAAAATTTGGCCTTTTTTATTTTTTCAAAATCTGGTTTGCAATTTAGCCACTGTTGGTGATGTTTAGAGAGTTAACCATTGAATCACATAAAACTGCCAATAATGAGAAAATTACATTAAATTTGAGTAAAAGTCATGTGATGAACACAGCTCGTTTTTTTTTTTTTTTTTTTTTTTTTTTGAGAATTCTAAACTAAAATCAGCATTAGAAGCAGTAAAATGATGAAACAACTCTTTATCGAAAAAGTTAAGGCACAAAATGTAAATACTTTTTTTTAGAAGGTTTAACGTTAGAAAGGGAATTTTTACTCAAAAGAGCTGAATTGTCGTTTTCTCAATACTTCATTTTAATTAGTATTTGTTGAACACTGGAAAATCCATATTAGGCACGCAGTTGACTACTGGGTAGATAAAACAGCATAGATATAATAATCAATCTGCCGTGGACGACTATTGGAAATGCATAAGAACTCTGTATCCAATGGTCGGCCACCCATCTAAAAAATTTTTTTTTTTAATTGAAACGTTACGTTATTCAATCCATTAAAACAAAAGTAAAAACAAATTTACAGTACAATGAAAAATAAAGAAGGGTACTTAACATTTAAAAATGTGCGTCTTCTTAACAAAAAAATGAGCAGAGTCGTAAACTAGGATGATGGGCACACCATTAAAAATAAAATGGCTCATTACTACTTAGTAAAACATACTTACAACTTCACTGCTATTAGATGATAATTTGGTACATGTAAAGGAATGTGGGAATTCATCATAGGCGATTTTGTGTTATACATATATTTATAGGCAGTTATGTGCCCTTCTGGCCAACTACTGGAGCACCTACACTATATTAGCACTTTTCTTTCTAATGTGGAGCCCTGAATGCTATTTCGGTATGTCTTTAGCACACAAGGTTGAGCACGAGGCGCCAGAAATTAGTGTTTAACCATTTAGGTTCTCGCTTTGTATACGTTACATTATAATTTGTACAATATGTCTTTATGATTTTTATTAACAGCCATTTTTTTAAAAGCTGAACAAAGGGAATGGGGGGGAGGGTGAGAGTTGACAGCTTCAATTTTTCTGAAACTTTCAGAATGTTTTATTAGTATTGTGATAAGAAAAACTGAAGCTTCTTTCCTCTCTAATTTGTCTTTTTGACCCTCGAGTGGAGGTTTAAGTTTAGGGTCGTGAGAAAAAGAACTAAATACGATTGCTTTGCTTCAAAACCAATGAGTGAACCAAGCCAATTCTTTTAAATAAGGATACTACTTGATACTAGGTACATTCTAGTATCAATATTTTGGCGACTCACTTATGGCTTTGAGGGCAAAGATCAATTAAAAATGCAGTTTTTAAAACTTTTATTTGCCATGTTTGGCCCTGGATATCTGCTAAAGCCGTGAGTAACCCTCGGAAATAAATATATGATTAACTACTCACTGCAGTATAGTACTAAGAAAAACATAAAATAGCTTTCGTTTCTCTTGACTTCGGTAGTTAAACGGTCTCGAAGTCTATGATTTTTTTTTTTTTAAATGGCCAAGTTTAGAGGTCAATAACTTTGATTGCGACGGGTCAACAACTTTGGGATACAGCTGTAGTTACAGTCCGAGTGGTGTAGTTTAAGGTCCAGGTTAGAAAACCATGACAACTAATCAACTTTTTTAATTACGCGGTCTCGAAGTTGATAATTTGAAACAAGAATCAAAGTTTTAGGTCAATTACTCTATAACGCCTGAGTCAATAACTTTGAGCAGAGCTGTAATTATGCTCTATGTGGTTAAGTTTTCGACTCGTGTCAGAAAACCATGAGAAATAATCATTTTACTTAATTAAACGGTCTCAAAAATGATGATTTCAGTTTAAAAGAGCGTTTTTACATGAGTTTATACGCGTGCTACTCAAAATCTTATGAGCTCACACTCGCATAAATCCTAAAACGAATCAGTCAAATGTACTTCATGCTCCCAAAATTTCATGCTTCCAGTGTTATAAAATTGTCTGTAACCTTAATCACAACATTGCAGTTCTTTTCACAAAACTGATCCGCCATTTTGGAGATTCTAGATCCTCAGGATTCGGATCTCGGGAAGCTGAAAATTTGCATAGGTTAGTTTCAAAGACATCTCTAAACCTCTATAAAATTTCAACCCATTCGGGGATGATCGAGTGGGAACAGTTTGAAAAACCAGGTCAGTTGACGTGGAATCACTGATATAACATTGTGACAAATCACATGCATCTTTGGTTATTCTTGACGTTATAGTGATCGTAAATCAATGCTATATTTTAGGAAGACGATTACAATTGGGTAAGAGATTGAATTCATAATTACAGTAGAATTTACAAATACAAAAGTGACGACCAGCAACAGGATCTGGGCTCAGCTAGACTGGTCCTAGTCAATTTACAATCCGCAGTGAAGATCAATGGCCCTCTTAAAACTATCTACTCCCTTGCTCAAACTAGTTTTGTGAACCAACCAACTGTAAACTTATGGCTAAACTTGACATCCAATTTCAAACATGCACCTAAATTTACGATAGCACAATTTAGTTTACATTTTTAAAATTATAATCAAAATATGTTGCTATATTGTCTGCACAAACTTAAAAACGTGTTTCCTGATTAAGTTTCATCTTCTAAACATGCTTCAAGAAATCTCTTTTTTTAGCAAAACAGAATTTAATGGAAACTAAGGAGTAATTGTCCTCCAATGTAAGCTTTTATTAACAGCTTTCTTTTGTCCTGCCAAATATGCAGAGCAGCATATAATACATTTCATGATAGTTCTTAGTGGAAATTTAAGCAGTTACCCCCTTGGTTGAGATATTGGCATTAAAGGCGCACAAAATCCTAAATAAATTACTATATATAATAGCAGTTACCTAAAATGGGATTAAAATACCGGACTTTTGAGTTATTTTGCGATACCGTAATGCCACTATTTGCCGAGATAAAATACTGGTATTTTCGGGATAAGTTGCCCCAAATAATAGTTTAATATAACTTACCATGTATTTAATATTTTAAATGTGAACTTTTTTGCGACGAGACGGTTCCAAAATTAATTTATTGATTTAAAAATTATGCTTCAAGACTGATTTAATAGAATCAGTCTAAAGAAAAGTTCGGTTTTTTTTTTGCTGCTTACATATCACACCCCGACAAGGAAAGTGACACAAGTCAAATAAAATCAATTTGAGAAAAATTAAGTTTTTATGCATTAGTAGTTTTAAACTATTGTCTACAATATTACATTTCGCACAAAAATTAGTAGTGATGTTTGCTGGTTAGTTTTTGTTTTCTTAATTAATAATGCATATACCTACAGTTCGGTTTTTTATTTTATTATGAAATTGAACAATAAGCTCTACCAGGAAAATCTTTTTAAACAAGGGTTTTTTCAGGCTAGTGTAAAGTTTGGAATGGTTTTCTTTAAATTAAATGGGGAATTTAATTAAAGGGATTTCTTTAATTTCATGTGTGAAAAACCTAATACTTCGAACTGAAATTAAAAACGGCTGATGACAAAAAAAAAAAACCTTCAAAACGCGAAGCACTTGCACAGCAGTTTTATTTTTAGCTACGAAAAACACATTTTCCGAAAAACAAAATTTTAATTACTTGGGTGGGATGATGTCAAATAAGAGGGACAAACGATTTTATCTTTTATTGTAATAATGCCTTGTAAATTTAGTATGGCATCCTAATAATAGTGTAGTAGAAATAGGCCGAAAAACACCTTGGGATCAAGCAAATTGCATCAGAAATTATTCTAGTAGTAAATGGTATGCAACACACTCCTAATAAACATACTGTAACGGATTCGGTGCGACTTCCACTTTCTTGAAATGAAGACACAGTTCTTGATAAAAACACAGGAAATTTATTTACACTATGTACAGGAAAGATATTCAACAACTGCTAAATTATTCATCAGCAATTAAGCAATTATCACACAACACCGTAAACTCAACGTTTACACACGTATTTACTTCCAAATACGAAAACACAGCGAAATGCCTCGCTATAAACAGAGCAAAATGCTATCAGTTCGAAATATCAATCGAAACTAAACTGTTTATCCATCGCTAACGGCTTAAATACACCGAAAAGAAATTTCTCAAATATTCCACACGCTTCTGTAAAGTAGTAGACCGTTATCAATGAAAAGAAAATAGGGGTCGTATAATTTAGCCGAATGAAAAAGGGGTTGTATATTCATTACGGGAAAATATTTACAGGTTACGTTCCTACAATAATTACTATTTACAGAATTTGTAACATTGCCCCCTTCCTAAGGACTGCACGTCCCGGGCAGTACAATCCCCAGAAAAGGTGCCAAACTTCTATCACAAGTTTACAAATACACACATTAATTAATAACTAACAGATACAGAAAACACAATAATAACAAGAAATATTACTAAACATTAAAAGCAAAAATTATCTACAACTTTTATGTTATCAATCATGGTTGTTTACGTAATACTCATGAACTATGGCCATAGTATGGGGCTAACCGATCATAATGTACAACCCTAGGTTTTGCATTAGGTGATTTTTGGATCCTCACTACGACGTCATTTAGTCGGTTAACGACTTTGTAGGGTCCATCCCAATGCGACTGCAATTTGGGTGAAAGACCTTTCCGTCGGATGGGATTCCATAACCAAACCTTGTCGCCTTCGTTGAATTCATGTCCAGTAGACCTTGTGTCGTATCGGGTCTTCATCTTCTCCGCCGCGATGTTGATTCGCTCTCGTGCGAAGTTATGAACGTCTTCCAACCGGGCCTGGAGATCCTGGATGTACTCCTCAGGCGATGAAGGCGCATCCGGAGGACGACCGAAGACGAGATCACAAGGTAGCCGAAGCTCTCGTCCGAAGAGCATCTGAGATGGGGTATATCCGGTAGTCTCGTGGACAGCACTGCGGTAGGCCAGCAGGAACAAAGGTAGCTTCTTGTCCCAATCCTGTTGATTTCTGGATACCATAAGTGAGAGATTATTCAGAATTGTGCGGTTAAATCTCTCCACCATGCCGTCCGATTGTGGGTGTAGTGGTGTTGTCCTAGTTTTCTCAATTCCGAAAATTTGACATAGGCCCTTAAACACAGCAGAGATGAAATTCCTCCCTTGATCGGAATGAATCTGCAAAGGTGTTCCGTATCTCGAGATCCAATGTTGGACTAGAGTCTCTGCTACGGTAGTAGCCTCTTGATCTGGAATGGGATATGCTTCCGGCCATTTGGTGAAGTAGTCGATGGAAACAAGAATGTATTTGTTCCCATCAGCAGTTCTTGGTAGAGGACCCAGGATGTCGATCCCAATTCGTTCGAAAGGAGCTCCAACGTTGTACAGATGTAGCTTCCCTCTGCTTCTCTTCTTCGGTCCTTTACGAGCAGCACAGGCGTCACAAGAATGGCACCACTTCTCCACGTCATCCTTCGCCTTGCTCCAGAAGAAGCGCTCCCGAACTTTATTGAGAGTTTTCAAGACACCAAAATGTCCTCCAGTCGCACTACTATGTATTTCTTTCAGAACATCTGAAATCCTGGATCGAGGAAGTAGTAACTGCCACCTAGATGTCTTGCCGTCGTCAGATTCCCATTCCCGGTGTAGCACGCCGTTCCGTAAATGGAGTGAGTTCCATAAAGCCCAGTATCGTTTTGTTGCAGGACTGAAGATGGAAACGTCCTGCCAGCTAGGGCGTCGACTGTCACTTTCCATGAACTCTAAAATTGGTTTTATGTCGGGGTCTTCAAGTTGATCTTTTCGAACTTGGTCATCACTCCATGGATCAGGTTCTGATGATGTTGGAGTCACTGTCACCTGATAGGCGGTAGGGCTAGTCGTTCCATACTGTTTCTCGATTCGGGAACAATAGTGGCAGTTCTCAGGACAGGGTCTCCTTGATAAAGCGTCAGCATTACCGTGAGATAACCCTTTTCGATGCTTGATCTCCATGTCATATTCCTGGAGTCGCTGTATCCATCTGGCTATCTGGCCTTCTGGATTCTTGAAGTTCAAAAGCCAAGTTAACGAGGCATGATCTGTCCGAAGCAGAAATTTTCGGCCGTAGAGGTAATGATGGAAGTGTTCTACAGCTTTCACTACGGCCAGTAACTCCTTTCTGGTGACGCAGTAATTTCGCTCCGACTTTGATAAGCATTTGCTCCAGTAAGCGATGACATGTTCATTTCCGTCAATTTCTTGGGATAAAACAGCTCCAATTCCCTCGTTGCTCGCATCAGTGTCCAGGATGAAGGATTTTTCAGGCTGAGGATAGGCGAGGATAGGCGTTGATGTTAAAGCCTCCTTCAGTCGTAGAAATGCATCTTCGCATTCTTTGGACCATTCAAACTTTTGCTTGCTCTCCGTCAGCTTATGCAAAGGTCGTGCAATGTTGGAAAAACCCTTCACAAACTTCCTGTAATACGTGCAGAGCCCCAGGAAACTTCGCAGCTGATGGATGTTTTCGGGACGACTCCAACTCTTGACCGCAGATACCTTCTCTGGATCGGTTTGTACACCTTCAGAAGAGATGATGTGACCAAGGTAGTTCACTTCCCGGCGGAACAAATTACATTTGGACGGACTTAAGATTGGCTTCCTTAAGCTTTTGCAGCACCTTCCTAAGATTTGCCAGATGTTCTTCGAAACTGCGTCCCACGATGATGATATCGTCTAAGTAGACCAGACAGGATTCGTAGGAAAGTCCTCTTAACACTGTCTCCATAAGACGCTCGAACGTAGCTGGTGCATTGCAGAGGCCGAAGGGCATCACTTTAAACTGCCATAAGCCTTGCCCAGTTGTAAACGCTGTCTTCTCTCGGACATCAGGGTGTATCTCCACCTGCCAGTAGCCGCTCTTCAAGTCCAGGGTCGAAAACCACTTGTGTCCGGAAAGAGTGTCCACGGTGTCGTCTATCCGTGGAAGAGGGTAACTGTCTTTCTTGGTGATTTCATTCAGCCGTCGGTAGTCGACACAAAATCTGGTGGAGCCATCTTTCTTTCGGACTAAGACGATGGGAGAAGCCCAGGGACTGGATGAAGGTTCGATTACATCATTCTCCTTCATCTCTTTCAGGAGGGTCTCAACCTCTTCCTTCTTAGCGAACGGTAGTCGTCTTGGATGCTGTTTAATAGGGGGGTGTTCTCCAGTGTAAATCCTATGCTGCGTTAAATTCGTACGGCCAACATCCTCCGATGTAGATGAAAACAGATGCTTGAAGTCGTCCACCAATTGTTCCGCAGCAGTTCTTTGATCCTTCGATAAGGGTGCACTCCCAATTAACTTCGATGTCAAGGACTCAGAAGACACAGTCTCGGGGGAATTGATTCTTCTAATGATGCAGTTTACGGGAGTACAAGTTGCTAACACTTCGCCTTTCCGGATATTCCTTGGCCTTTCACTCACGTTGGCGACTCTCACAGGAATTACATCCTTAGAAAGGTCCACAAGCGTAGATGCTACCAGCACTCCTTTTGGGTTATTGCTTAAGTTGGGGTATTCAATGAGTCCAAATCTAAAACTATTGCTTTCTTCAATGGAGCCGGGTATTAATGATTCTGACCTTGAGGGAATTGATAAATCTGTTTGGGCAATTATTTGATGAGCGGATTTTACATCACTTTCTGCGGGAAATACTGCTATGTCTTCTCTCGTCGAGTGCAGCTCGTTAGTCTTGAAATCGAGGTTGAAGTCATACTTCTTTAAAAAGTCCAATCCGAGAATGAAGGGGTCTATGATAGCAGCAACGAATGCGGTATGATGGTAAATGGCATTTCCAAACACAATTTCTAAGTTCATTTTACCTTCAATCTCGATCTTGTCACCTGTCACAGTTTGGAGGGTAACGCAGGGCGGCGTCCACAGAATGTTGAGTCCAAATTGACGAGCCACATCTGTTCTAATGATCGTAACATTGGCTCCAGTGTCAATAATCAGTTCGCATGGAAACCCGTTTACATATGCGTAAACAAACAGTCCATTACTGCCGCCACTCGTCGATGAAATCTGGAAAACTTTAAGATGGGGCTCATTCCAATTTGGCGACCTCCGCCCCGCGAGATTGCCATGGCTTAGTTTTCCTGGACCTGGGAGGGAGAGGTGATCTTCCCTCTGGTTTCTTGGCGAGCTTCACAGTTTCTTCGTAAGTGACCCTCGCCGCCACATTTCCAGTACTTAAGTGATTGTCCATTTTGGTACTTGGGAGCCGAAGTCCTTTTGAGGATTCCTGCAATTTCTTTTATTTGCTTTTCCAGTTCAGCAAAGCGTGACGAAACCGGATCAGGCTCATCAGTTTTCACGCCGCGGATTGAATGGCGATCCTTGCGGGTTGCTTGCTGGGCGGCCTCCAACTTCATCGCATACACAACAGCAGAACTCAGGTCTTTGACATCCGCCATCCGTAGAGCTTTCTGGATTTCCGGATCTCGAACCCCGTCGATGTAGTAGTTGAGTGCCAGGTTGTCTCGAACATCCGCAGGACAGTCGCAAAAAGCAAGATGAGACAATCTCTCGACGTCCGCCGCTAGCTCTTGCAGGGTCTCCCCGGTTTTCTGGAAACGGGACTTCAACTGGAGTCGGCTGAAATCTTTCTGGCACTTCTCACCGAAGCGAAGCTCCAACGCAGATGTGAGGGCGGCGAAATCCAGGCGCTGGCTGTCCGGAAGGGTCTGAAGAATGTCCGCTGCGTCACCTCTCAGGAATGCTGCAAGATGGCAGGCCTTGGTAGCAGAGTCCCATCCGTTCGCTTCCGCCACTATCATGAATTGAGTTTTGTAAACCTGCCACGAAGTTTTCCCATCAAATGTGGCAAGTTTAATGGACGGTCGAGCAACCGATGTGGGAGCGCCAAACTGTACAGAGCTGCTTTCCGCGATCGCCAATCTCCTTTCCATGTTTTTAATTTTCTCATCCACATGATTTTCAACTGTTGCGATACGGTTTTCTACTGTTTCAAACTTTTCATCAAAAGCATCAACTCGATGCTCTATCTCATTAAATTTGTTTTCCATCACAGTCTTTACCGAAGTAAGGTCGTTTTTAATTTCCTCTTGGTTAGAAGCTAAATCATTTTTCAGTACTATTAAATCACTTTTCAATTGTTCTTGATTAGCCGCAATGTCATTTTTTAATTGTTCTTGATTTGCAGTAAAACTTGCAGTCAAATCATTTTTTAATTGTTCTTGATTAGCCGCCATATCATTTTTTAATTGTTCTTGATTAGCCGCCATATCATTTTTTAATTGCTCTTGATTAGCCGCCAAACTTTCAGCCAAGTCACTTTTCGCAGCATTAATTGCTTCCAGAAGTTGTTTTAATTGGTCATCCATTGCGCGAGTAATCACCATAAAAACAAAGTCTATAAATTCAAACAGTCTTTATGAAAAAATGTCCAAAGCCAAACTTACTCCAAGAAAGTCCAGAAGAAGCCCCACGTTGGGCGCCAATTTGTAACGGATTCGGTGCGACTTCCACTTTCTTGAAATGAAGACAGTTCTTGATAAAAACACAGGAAATTTATTTACACTATGTACAGGAAAGATCTTCAACAACTGCTAAATTATTCATCAGCAATTAAGCAATTATCACACAACACCGTAAACTCAACGTTTACACACGTATTTACTTCCAAATACGAAAACACAGCGAAATGCCTCGCTATAAACAGAGCAAAATGCTCTCAGTTCGAAATATCAATCGAAACTAACTGTTTATCCATCGCTAACGGCTTTTATAAACATCCAAGAATTTTCCACAACATTCTTTCTGCTTCGAGAAATGCGTAGACCGTTATCAAATTTTATCAATGAACAAAAAGGAAATAAGGGGGTCATATACTTTAGCCATATGAAAAGGGGGTTGTATATTCATTACGGGAAACTATTTACAGGTTACGTTACTACAATAATTACTATTTACAGGATTTGTAACATTGCCCCCTTCCTAAGGACTGCACGTCCCGGGCAGTACAATCCCCAGAAAGGGTGCCAAACTTCTATCACATTTTTTCTTACAAAGTCAGAACAATTCTCTAAAACTACACTATCTAATACTAATTTTCAGAGACTGAAAAGGGCAAATGTGCCTAAATTTTATTTGTTCTGGAGTACTTGAAATAATTTAGAGGAGTCAAATTCCTAATAAAAGTGTGCTTCATTTCTTTTTCTTAAATCAATTTTATTAATTATGAATTGTACAAACGGACAGCATACTTTTTCCGAGATTTTTGTAGTTCCAATCACTCCTAAGACTTCAAAATGAAAAATTTAATATCTATTTTACAAAAATTCCTCCGGGAGAATCCCCCGGACACCCTGAAATTGGAGATATTCCACACCCTACTTCAAGGGACACCATTTTCCCGCTTGGGTTCAATTTAAGAACAGCAGACAGCATATCAATGAAACGACACAAAATAAGTACGGCAGGACCTTACGTATTACAAGAAAAAAACAAAGTGGGGGGAGAGGTTAAAGGCCTTTTTCTCCACCGACAGAAAATATGTCCGGACTACAAGAAAATCCCTAAACCAGCCGATACTGCTCAAAAAATCTGCCAACTCCAAAGGAACTCAGTCCTAAATCCGTCTATACCCACCGCAGTCGACATGGAACCATTATAGGTGAACGGTGGTTGGCAAACGATACGAGTAGGATCCGGAGCCTCTTAGCTAATTTATAAATACTCGAGAAAGAAAACTCAGTGTTACATAGAGTACTAGTCCTCTCCGCGCCTTTTTTTAATAATGCATTGGTAGGAATTTTGGCAACTCAAAGTCCAGAAAGTTCTTTTTAACTTTAAAATATTGATTGTTTTAAGAAACTGTATGATGTGCCGTTTGTATCCGTGCACTTATATTAAACGAATGTTATTTCTTATATAACGTTCGCTTATTATAGGTATACTATTTTTTGCACATTTCTTCTAGCACGATGCGCAAAATTCTGACATGAAACGATATTTGCGGTTTTGACTGACCTTGTAAACTTTTCCAATAAAAATGTGTCCAGGTATTTTTCCCGACTGTATGTCCAGAGAAACGATATACGCGTAACATTTAAGAACACTATGTTGGCTTTTTACCCTAGGTGGTTTTTGCGGTTGGAGTGCTAAATAAGTGGAAGCTTCTTCGGGGAATAGAACACTTTTACAGTCCTTGCACTTCTCTAACTTGTTTTTCAAATACATTCATAATCTAATGACTCAACCAGAATGTGCATTTTAGTGTTGCTTTTTTTTAACACTGTTGAAAAAACAATTCCTTGTCGTTCCTATGGTGTAATACTTTTGTTGCACATTGAAATTTCGGAGATCAAGGAATATTTTTCCCAAACGTACTTAGTAATAAATGAATATTTTTACTAGAGTCAAACACCCACTTTTTTCATTCCCTAAAGCACATTTAGAAAACTATTCTACACACTTCCATTTCGAGTTGGGACAGTTCAAAAATTCGAAGTTTAACTTAATCCTTTTATTTTGTTTAACTTATCGAGAAGTGGCGAATATATTATCTTTAACGTCCTTTCAATATTTCACTGATAGAAGACTTCGATTATAAAAGATTCAATACTCTCCCAAAACTTTCCCGAGATTAAAGAATGAAGAGGATTGCATACCAATTATCCTTAAATAATTGGTATGCAAACAAATTACAGAGTTTTGATCGTCCTATTAATGAAAATGGGAATTTCATTAAAACGTTTATTAAACACATGAGAAATTTATAAAAACATTTCAGTAATTGGTTAATACAGTGGAACAGTTTGTAACCGTAAAAAATCCAGAAATTTGTTCTTATAAGCCGTTATTCGTAACAACCGTGAATGAGTGATATTGTAAAGAAACGAAAGAATGCTTACCTATATTTAAAAAACTACTACTTATACACACATTGTAATCTACCTATTAGTATATTCAGAAAAATAACAATTATTTCCTTAAATAAACGTTTTTAGAAAGAACTGAATAAGGAAGATGATAATCGATAATCGCGGAATAGGTTGTAATCCACAATTGAATATGAACAGCTTTATATCCGAGTAAATTGAAATATCTACAGGTAAAGAAACTTACGAGTTTTTTTCTATGCAAAGTATAATAATTTGTTTTCGATTAAAAATGGGACTTCTATTACCCATCAAACTAATGAATAATTTCTAGAAAACTAAATTACAGCAATTAACACAGACCAATTTAAGTAAAGATTTTAGAAATATCTTTTCGTCTAGGGCGATACTTTCAATTTCATGTACGCATTATACATGAAATTTGTAATGTAATTAGATGACTAATCTTTATGATAACAGTTTCGTTTTAGCATTGGTTTCGTATTAAATGTGATCATATTAAGAGATTTTGACTGTGTTTTTAATATTTTTCACACTTAGTCAAGTGCATGTGGGGCAAAGTGGATGGGGTAAAGTGAAATGGTCATTTCGTTAACTCGCTCAATTGTTTAATATATCACTCACATGTTCATTCCATTAACTAATTTATCGATTCCTTCCTTAAACTTTATCTTATAAATTCATTTTTTAAACTCATTTTCTTATTATTTCACTATTTAATTCACTTATTTATTTTCATGCATTAACTTATTTATTAGTTTATAGTTTCATTATCATTTCAATCGTTTAATTACGCTTTTATTTCCTCAGTCATATCAAAAATAGTTTCATAATTGAATAAAAAATATTTCATTATAAAAATATTTTATTTTTCACTTTTGCGCCCTGAAAAAGGGAAATCTTCCTTTTTTGGAAAGAAAAATTTCACCGCCAAAAATAAAATAGTGTTTCAATGCAAGTTTCATTGTAGAACACGCTTTTCTTTATGTACTGTAATTTTCAAAACAAATTTCTAATTTGTTCATTTTGAAAAAGCTCACGACCAAACGACACGATCTTGAGGGTCACGGATTTGGACAAAATTCTAGCTATAGGTTCATTCACACTAGATATAAGTGTAGGTAAAACGGTTTGACTGCATATGCCCTACGATCTCTGTAACGAGGGTTTAAAGTTTTTAGTTTGGCCCCAGATTTGCACTGGCGTTTCCATTGGAAATTGAGAATTTGACACTTTTTTCGATCTCCCAACACCTTTTTCATCTGTTGTAAGTAAATTGAGCATAAGAGACAACTGGTATTTATTTATGCATCTGAGTTATTTGAAAAGTCGAAACGATCTCGTATTTTTGTTCTTTAGTGTGACATGTGCAATAAATGAGTTTTTTTCTCTTATTTTTTCTTATCACTGTGGTATATCTTTGATAGCATACAATAAATATCCAGTTAAAGTAATTGTTTTTATTAGCAAACGATAAATACTTGTTGCCAGCAGACGATTAATATTTAACGAAAGTAATTAGTTTCATTTGCAAACGATAAACATCCTGTTACTATGTTATTTTGGAATTCACGTTATTGAAATTAAAAGTAGTTGCCAATCTGAATTTGAGAACAGTTTATTAAAAATTAGTATGCAGCATAATTAATTCAAAGGCAAGTATGCAAACGGCTCATACTGCAGTACAATAGCAGAAAAAACATTAAAACTAGTAATTTTAAAGGAAACTCCATTGCACTTCTGGGTCCAAATTATCAACTTGATAACCGCGTTACAGCCGAACTAGGGCCTATGCAGTCAAACCGCTATACCTGGGTTCGTATCTAGTTGAAACTGACCTATATCTAGAATTTTGCCCAAATCCATGACCCTCAAGATCGTGTCGTTTGGTAGTCAGTCATTTTAACTATCTCACTTTGCCCCACATTTCCCAACTAGCTACAGGAAGTTGGATCTTAAGAAATAATCAAAATGTTCATTAAATACAAAAAAAAAAAAAACATGATCTAGCTTAGGTCATCCATTTGAATTTCGATGTCTTGTATTCAATTAGTTTTTTATTTGCAATCGCGCGTGGTGGTTGAACGAATTCAACACTCTAGAAATTTCAACACGAATTTTCGGTGCAAATTCAACACCACTCGTTGAGTATCTTGCTTCTACTAATGAAATGGAAATGAAGACATTCGCTTCCCGGCAAAGAAAATGACAACTCAAAATTTCGAAAAAAAAAACATTCATTTAAAATAGAAATTTACCACGCTAATACCCACCGCTCTGCCCACACAACTTCTGCATAGTCTTGGAAAAAATATTTAACTAAAGGTGACGCATTAAAACTTCATTATATAGAAGAACAATTTCTAAACTTAAAGTGTGCATTATAAATTTAAACGAAAACTAAGCAGTAGACATTATATTCTAAACGTTTTGAGCGTATTTCAATATTTTAGACTAAACCACTTTTAACACCATTTCAACAAACCCACATTTCTTCAAAAGTTTTTTTGGAGTTGAGTCTCTTTTGTTGCGATGCTATAACTGGTGATTTTCTAGATCAATTTTACGAGGCATATCAGTAAGAAAATTAATTCATATTAGGATGCGGTAATAAAAATGTACAGCCAATTTGCACCCACATTCTTATAAGAGATTATATTTACAGCGTATACCATTAAGAAACTTATTTCATTTCAACCTCAAATGATGATAGTAATCTGGAAGTTTTTGTATTTAGAATAACTTTTGCTATTAAGTTCATTTATATAGGCGATTTTTCTGAACAAATGTGAATTAACGAAAAAAAAAAATCCCGTTTTTTAATGTAAACCTGATTGAGTCTTGAATGAGAGCAAACTATTCGTAACCACGACGGAAAAAATATTCTTGAAAAAAGTTCATGTAAGATTTAAAAAAAAAGAGCTATACTTATTCTTTTGGTCATAGTAATCTGAAAAAAGCATAGGAACATCAAAAACGGTCAGATAAGGTGGACACGTAATTAGTCATCGCTCAAAAACTTTCAAAGGAGGGGGGGGGGTCGAATCCACGGGAAATCTTCGCCACACTATTCAAGAAAGTTTTATAACACTTCACGTTACTTCTGGGTTGTAAAAAACGGCTTAGTCGCTAATACATAAATCTCTGCGTAGAACTACCGTTTTTTACATGCAAGGTTTAAGTAGTTAAATACCTAAAATTGTACTGAAGATTTCTTCGAGTCATTGAACATGTAAAATTTTAAAACGGTTTGATTATCAATTAAATTTGAAACTGTGCTGTTTTTCTTAGAAACTTTTTAAAAAAAAGTTAATTTTGCCACACAAAATTGCATACAAGCAATTCTTTATTTCATTAATAAATTTTCTGATGAAAAAACGCTGCTTTGGGGTTTACCACACTTGTTTCACTGTAAATGAGGATAAGGCTGCAGTGCTAGTGGACAATTTGACTGAGCAAAATTCGCGACTTCAATCAAGATATTTTCTAGAAGGTATACCACGTTAACGAAAGCAACACAATTCATAAATTTGGGGTCGTGAGTTATGATGTACAAACAAAGCTAATCTATTTGCCTACCGGAAAGAAGTATACTAGTAAAACACTAGAAGTGCACTAGACCCACACTGGTAAAAAATACTTTCGATCTGAAAAAAAATATGTTATGTCACATTAAAAAAACTTAATAAGCACTGAAATCAAACGGCGTTGAATGTTGTGAAGTGTCTCATTTGGATTTGTTTCTTCTGAATAACGTAAGTAATGCTCAGACTTTGGACATTTCCAATGAACAACTTAAGGTCTTGAAAACTGTCGTATTTCAGAATGCGATACCGTACGAAGTCTTTTGTTTTGAATTATTTTTCCCATTTCTGTTTAAATTAATTTTCCTTTCGCTCTACAATTGGTTTTTGGTTCAACTGTATAGCGCTTGAAGTTACTGGAGATTATATCCACGTATTAAGTACAGTATCGTGTTTTAAACAATCTTAAAGCATCTAGATCGTTTATTTTGGTGTTTGGTTTGGTCCACAGATACGTTCGCCAAATATTCCTAAACTAAAAATATTCAACTGTTTTCTACAATTTTTTTAAAACCGCAGTGTTCATTGGGCAAACATTAGTATTTCCATCTCATTTATTATAATTAGAAGGGAAAAATTGTTTCATCTCTGCAAAATGTCTTCACAAATAGTGTGCTTACATGAAGTTACATTGAGCAGCCATGTAATGAGAAATGTTTAAGCTGTTGGAATGATTCGCGCAACTATTTTTAACAAACCAGCTATAAAATTTAAAAAAAAAAAAATACATGATGAAAAATAGTCTAACTTAATGTTCTCTCTTTTTAATAATATTTAACTACTAACTTTTATAGCTACTTTTAAAATAATATTTTAACAATTGAACAAAAATACCAAGCTATTTTAAAGAATCTACAGCATTAATTTCCGGGCTCGTCTGTCCTTGTATGTTTCTGTGTATCTACAACCGTATTTTTTCTAGCTGGCAATATCTACCAGGTCAAAAAATAATGAAAACATATCTCGGGGTTTATAGGTAAAGCTTTACCGTACTCGAAAAGAAAGTACACTTTTAAGCATAAACATTTTGAAATATTAGTCGCACCAAAACACAGCTTGATTTACAAGTAAAAACCCAAAACAAATCAATAAATATCTCAAATATTGAGTAGAAAGTGTACTTACCCTTTTCAAATAATTTTCTTTTTAATAAAAGTCCAACTGTAAGATTGTTAACATAAAAGTTTGAGGAAAACTTTACATAAATTTACATTTAAGGAACTTCATACTAAACTTTGAAGAAATTCATTAAACTATCTCACTTAAAAAATCCACACATCAAACATGGAACGAACATGTACAAAATCCATTCATCACAACATTAAGAACTCGCAGCCAAATGACTGAGCTGATGAAAGTAGGCGTTTCAATTTATATTGCGCGCGATTCACGTAAAAAAAGTAGCACCAGTCACTGGTACATGTATCTTCTTTAACGAAAGTAATTTACCAATAGTGAAACGTTTACTTTTTGACGTAATATTTGTATTTTATCCTATTGCTTTATTGCAGGGAAATGTTTTAGAAATTATTATATGCGAAATAAATATTTCCCAAAAATCAACCCATGTCGAAACATCTGAACTGTTGCTGGTCTGCTGCTGGATTTCTTGATGGTTTTGGCATTCCTTTTAGGATGCATAACTTGACTCTGATAACTTGAACTTCGACGAAGAAAGGATTAAGAGATTCCAATTATTAAAACAGGCTTGTAAGGGCTTCAGTGGCCGAGTGGTCAGAGCGATTGCTTGACACAATTGAGGAGGTGGGTTCGACTCCCACCCTCGCTCCGAATGTACTTTTTCTTCTTTGTGCTGTAAATTCTTTCATGTTTTGTACTATAATGAATAACAATATAATACATGTAAGGGAGGCGAAACATCTCCTAAGACTCCAGTCCTCATCCAAATAAACCCAAAGCACTAACCTAAGAAGAAGAAAGAAGAAGAAAAAAATAAATTGTAAAAAGCAGATTTGCTCTCCCAATAACGATGTAGGCTTTGTGTCCATATGAGAGTTCCTCCTGCTTTTCACCAAAGAGAAATGAATCCGTCAAACGTTAGTCATCCTGTTATCAGATCCAGTCTGTAATGTCAAATTGAATATCCGAGGTTTGCTCAGAAAATTATCCGATTTTATTAAGTTTTTTTGCGAAAACCTGATGGTTATAATACAAGCGAGCCTAAATGAGCGACTTTAAAATTTTCTGCTCATGCGCGATCTGAGGAAGTGAGCAGGGCTTTCGTATGATATTCTATCATAAGGAAAATGGACGGACTGACTAAAGCAGTACTATTGCATCAAATTTTGCCAGAAACTTGGTGACAAACAAGTATAAACCATTCGAAAGATGCAAGTGGCTTTCAGTGACGATTTCTCAGCACATTTCTTATAATTTATTTAATTATTTCGGCTCAAAACTAGACTTCTGAAGTTCAATAAGCTTCTTACTCTCCCGATATGGTCCCATGCAACTTCTGGTTGTTCCCCAAACTAAAAAGACAATTGAAAGGTAAGTACTGCTTCAGTCCTTTCGTCATTTTACTATGAATTTAAAAATGCGTATTGAGCTATACACACTGACTGAATCAAATTCTGTTCACCAGTTACTGATGATATCGACAGACGGGGAAGGAATTCACTAATGCGCCGAGGAGCTCAAAGCTGACTCGTGAGAGCGCGCTAGGTTTATGTGCACAGGTTTCCAAACAAAAAAATGATCGTATACTTTTCCTAACAGCTCTGGTATATAGAGCCAGAACAAGACTTGTTTCACATTTGATTATAAATTCCTAAGGAAAAGGTTATGAAGTCCCGACATCAGTCTCTGAGAAAAGATTTCTAGCAAAATTCCTGAGCATAAGATTCAGCTTTTCCTGTCGCTTTTGGTGTGATTTTTGACATATTTTGTGTTTTACATTCTTTTCATACTATTTATCCACTTATGAATAGTAAAAATACGTAATGACGAGGAGGCAGTTTGCGTCCTTTCACGAAGTTTTCAGCTTTGAAAAAGAATCTCCTTTTCTAGCAATACTTTGGTGACATTTTGTCAAGCGTCTGTTTTCGTGCTGAGGGTTCATAAAACTAAATAATACCCACAATTCTTTAGAAAATAGTGCTTAAGCCATTTCACGATTGTTTATTTTTTTTACTTGACCCCTTTTTCAGGTACATGGGCCTCTGCGCGCGGGTGTTCTTCCTGGGCGGTGACTATTCCGACTCCTCGTCCTCGACCATTTATCCTGGAATCTACTTCATTCAAACCAGACCCTTTCCACTTTACCCAGCCTTCTTTCGACAAAAACATGCTTCAACAGACAACATTATCAGCCGATTAAATTCATTTGAATTTTTACAACTTGAATTCAAATTATGTTTTTCACAAATCTGATTGCGATAACAGTCATTTGTAGAAACTCGAGCTTGCCAAAAAAAGAAAAAAAGAAAGAAAGAAAAAAAAAACACAATTTGGATTTAAGATGTAAAAAATCTAATTAATGCGATGAGAGCCAAAGTGCAGTGTGTCAAAGTGGTCTTTAGCTCTGAATGCTTCTATGAAAGAAAATTTATTACGTTTAGAGCTAATGTAAATTCTGCCGAATTTGACTTGATCCACTTTCGATCTTAAGGTTTCATATAGGAACGCGACATCTCTTTGTGGAAATGTACTACGTTCAAAGCCAAAGTTGAGTAACTCGAAATTGACTTGAGCCACTTTTCCTCAGAATGCTTCATTTATCTATCTAATGTTGCCTTGAAAAAATTAGTTTTTGCAGAGCCAATGTGGAGTAAGTCGAAATGGTCTTGATCCACTTTAACTCTGAATGCTTCATTTATGCACGTAACCTATCGTTGCCACCTTCAGCGTTCAGTGCTAAAGTAGACCAAATGGAATTGATCGAGTTAAGCTATAGTGTAGAGTACGTTATACTAGTTGCAAAAGTGTACTACGTTCAGAGCCAAACTTATTTTTTTTCCAAATAGACTTGATTCAGTTTAGCTCTGAATGCTTTAATTATGCACGTAACGTTTCGTTTCAAAAATGTACTACGTTCAGAGCCAAAGTGGATAAGTCGAAAAGTAGACTTGATATACTTGAACTCTGAATAGCTATAAATGCTTCTTCTGTACTCGTAACGGTTCGTTGCCATTTCCAATGTTCAGTGCTTAAGTAGATTAGTTCAAACGCAATTGATCTTGTTTAGCTCTAAATACCTCATTTATGACATCTCTTTGCCAAAATTAAATACGTTCAGAGCCTAAGTGGGCTACGTCGATTTGGAATTGATCCATTGTGCTCTGAAGGCTTTATTTATGTACGTAGCGTTTCGTAACAAAAATGTGCTGCGTTCAGAGATAAAGTAGAGTAAGTCAAAATAAACTTGATCCAGTTTAGCTTTAAGTTCTTGTCTTATCAGCGTAACGTTTTATTGCAAAAATTTACTTTTTCAGAGCCAAAGTGGTGTGAGTCAAAATGGACTTTCCTCTGAATGCTTTATTAATGTACGCAATGTTTCGTTGCCATTCTCAATGTTCAATGTTAAAGAAGATTAGTTCAAATGCATCTTATCCAGTTTAGCTCTGAATGCCGCATTTATGAACGTGTCGTCACATTGCCAAAATGGACCAAAGTGGACTATGTCGATTTAGAATTGATCCACTTTGCTCTGAAAGCTTCATTTCCGTTCGTTGAATAAATGTGATGGGTTCATAGCCAAAGTGAAGTAAGTCGAAATGAAATTGATCATGTTTAGCTCTAAATGCTTCTTTTATGAACATAACATTTTTTGTCAAAACTTCTTACGTTTAGAGCTAAAGTAAACCATGTAGAATTTGACTTGATCCACTTTCGATCTCAAGGCTTCTTTTATGAACGCGATATCTTTGTGGAAATGTACTACGTTCAAAGCCAAAGTTGGGTAAGCCGAATTGGACTTTATCCACTTTTCCTCAGAATGATTCATTTATCTACGTAACGTTGACTTGCAAAAATTTATTTCTTTTAGAGCCAAAGTGGAGTAAGTCGAAATGGACTTGATCCACTTTAACTCCGAACGCTCCATTTATGCACGTAACGTTTCGTTGCCATCTTCAACAATCAGTGCTAAAGTAGATTTGTCCAAATGGAATTGATCCCGTTAAGCTATAAATTTTTCATTCATTCACGTAACGTTTCGTTACAATAATGTACTACCTTCACAGACAAAGTGGATTATCTCAAAATGGACTTGATCCCTTTTACCTCTGAATGCTTCATCTATATACGTATCTTTCTTTGCAAAAATGTATTACATTCAGAGCCAAAGTGGAATGAGTCGAAATGGACTTAATCAACTTTACCTCTGAATAACTGTAACTGCTTAATCTATATACATAACGGTTCGTTGCTATTTCCAATGTTCAGTGCTTGAGAAGATTATACTAGCTTGCAAGTTAACTTGTCAGTGACGTCATTACGCGCGGAGGAAAAACACTGAGTGAAAAGACCGCCTGTAGGTTTGTAAGGAGGATCTCCGATAAGACACCGCACTCGCAGTTGCCTGCTTGGCGAATTAATCCGCTTTGGCATACTTCACACGGAACTGATTTTTATGTTAGAGTCGAGCCCGTACATGGAATCGCAGTTTTACGGGATAAAAATGAGAAATTAAAATGTTTGGTACGCTCGGCAGAAGAAGGGGGGGGGGGACTTATTAAGCAGGATCTACTTTCAGTCGAGAAACCAATGAGCGGTATGACAGAATAGCAATTGATTTTCATTTTATTGAATAAGAAATGCTCCCCCCCACCACCACTTTATAAAAAACGGTATTTAATTCAAGTATTTTGTTCTAAAAATTATTTCCTCTTCTCAGAAATATAAAAGTCGTTACTGGTAGAAATTATTACTTTTTTTTATTTCAAAAAAAGCCTGACAAATTTTCTCAAAAACAATCGTAATGCATTAAAATTTACTCAAAAAAAGAAACCTAGGTAAGCAATGTGATTAATATTCTTACGCTATGAGAAAAACTTGCAAAATGTACTTCATAAACTTTCTACATAAATTTATTATGTGATCAAGTATTTTACACTACAGAGAATGAATAATGATTACTTTTTCTTTTTTTTTTTTTTTTCAAGGAGGGGGGGGGGGTATCTACTCGGTCTCGTGGGTCAGTAGCGCAGCCAGAAAAATTTACTGGGGAATCTTCAAAATCGAAAATCATTGATTTTTATTTTTATTCAGTTCTAATGTAAAAATATCATTCAATATATTCAACCAAAGTTTCTATGACTTAATGACTGTTCATTAATACATCACTATAGTTAGGGCAAACCTAACTTGGCAGCAATATAAATTCTACGCAGATCCTAATCACAGCATTAGACACTGCCAGGTTAGGTTAGCCTCAACTGCAGGAAAGTATTTTTTGTATTGATATATAAAAAGGACTTTGAAACAAAGAAAAGCAGAAGGGGGATGGGTAAAAAAACACAATATATTTATGATTCCCACTGGTAAGTTTTTGATAACCTCGAAATTCCTTTAAAATGCCCTTGAAATGATAAATATTCAAGCAATGCAATGCAATTAAAATATTCAAGAAACTTTTTTAAAAGACTTGAAACTTTTTAAAACTTGAGAGAAAAAAAAAGCTTTTTTTCTAAGTCTAAGTTCTTGAGAGGGGGTCGTTTGTCCCGGGTAACACCTATCTCGTAGGTGTCACCCGAATTTGATTTCAGAGTTTATAAAAAATATAAATACTTTAATTCCGAAAATTTTCCCGAATATATTTTTAATTATATTTCATCAATAAAATTTCAGCGAAAATAGGGCACATATACGTCAGGAGCAAATATTACCCAAGATACGGCAGTATATAAATTTGTACGAATAGCTTTTGCTATACCTATATTTCTTCTTCGCTAAATTTTTAATTTAAATTTTATTGGCTGCTTTAGAGTTACCCTTAATATGAATATTTTAAGATTAGTAACTGTAATTATTGAGTGTTGTAACCAAGAAATCATTTACACTTATTTTGTTCCATACTTTTTAGTGAGAACTAAGTTTATAGAAATATTCTTAATAATAATTTTTAAAAAACATTAGATTGTTTCATCGGATCTTTTGGATTCGTGCTTTCGCGCCAGAACTTATTTGAATTTGCCGAACACCCTCAAAAGTTTAAACCCGAGATACGGGTCTCCGCTTACTAAATTGTTACATTCCTTTTACTATTTTATAACTGAGATCAAACAAAACACTATACTTCTATTTTTATTTGAAAGTGATTACTTGGGAATGCTAGGCAACAAAACCGTTTGATGACAGTTGCTATTAGTTAAGTTAAAAAGCAAGCAAACTAGGGGACGGCTACAGAATGTTCGGTAAGCGCTCATGCTAGCTAATTGCCATAACGGCAGTTATTTTCTCATTTGTAGCTTTTTATACATGTAATCGAACCAATTAGTGGTCAGTTTTCAAAAAATGTAAGGAGAGTCAGTGAAAATGAAAGAAAAAAAAATCCTGGAGTCGGAGTCGGCATGTTTTCTAACGACTCCGACTCCTTTACCCCAAAATCAGTCCAACTCCGACTCCACAGCCCTGGATTTAACGCTGTAATATTTTCTTTTCTGCAGGTGTGGAAAAAGAGATTTGGATCTTAAATTCATTTTGCATTCGTAAGATGCTGCGGGTTGAAACACCTGTCAAGTCCGAAGTTTTATCCAAAATTTCAGTGATAGAATCGTTGGGATTCCTTACTTTCAATTTATGAAACACATTCACAACTATAGTCTTTGCAGAGCTCTTCAAAGCGCTGCCTTGCTTGTGTGGCTGAAACACATAGCTCAATTTTGGCGTCGTAGATTCCATTATCAATGATACGAAAATAGAAAAACGAGCAAGTAAGATAGAAAATAAAACGAGCGAAAATAGTGAACTACAGCGGACGACGAGCGAACGAGAGTGGAGCACTTGAGCAAAATCGCGCCAAACGCAGACTATCCGGAGATCGCCAACTGTTTGTGAGCTCTGATTGGCTGGTTCGTTCAGTTGCAAATGAATGTATGGATCCGCGCTGCACCGCTCTTAAAATTGAAAATATTTAACGATTCACAGAAATTATGACAAAAAAATGTCCCTTTTGCGTCGGTTTAACTAACTAATCCGATTTCTAAAGCAAAGTGCGTAATTTCCCCCGATTATCTGGCAAAGCGCAAGGAACTATTTCCTTCACTTGGCCGCAGCTCATTTCTCCATAGCCAAGAAAGCTTGCAATCGAGTTTAGCTCTAAATGCTACATTTATGCGAGAGTTCACTGCAGGAGAATAAATTTATTTACGTACTGTCCACAAATGAGGTCACGCTCAAAAAAAAAGGGAGGGGGTTCATGAACATGTGACAAGGGGGGGGGGGGTTAACTTGAAGCGTGATTTCACGCATTGATTTATAACGATATGCTTCTGAAAAACAGCGTGACACGTGAAAAGAGTTGGAAAGGGGTAAGGCGAAGTGGGTCACTTTATGACACAGAGAGAGGAAGGTCAAATTCGTCGAAGAAAGTGCGACACTATTGGCAGCCCCCTTACGGAGATGAAAGATTTCAGTTTCGATCGTCATAGTCGGAACTAAAACCTAATTATCATTCGACATGCGAATGCCGCCAAGAGAGAGGTAAAAAAATTGAAATTCTGTGGTGAAATTGGGAAGGCAGCAAATGAACTCGTGTCTAAAAATATCGTATTTGAATCAGGGGGTTGAATTTAGGGAAAAACTCGATTGCTATAAAATAAAGTTTGCTGAAATGTTTCTATCATATAAGACGGTGCGAAAGTTCTTCTGAAACAGGACTTGATTGGGACCATTAAATTAATATTAGTAACTGAATACCAATTGAAAACGTAAAACTGAAGCAGACTTTTTATAAACTTATTACAGGAAAATGTAAACTGTCCATGAGTTTCAGAGTGAGGGGGTGTTTTCCATTTACAGAATTAAAAGCAAATGTTGCTTAGAAAGCGATGAGAGAAGCTAAAATGGAGACATCCTCGATTTGTTAAGAGCAAAGTTAACGAGGGGATAGAAAGTGTACTTAAAAGTGCAATATGAAACTAATCAAAATAAATTGCAGCAAAAAAGGGCAACGCTTCTTATGTCAGAAACAGATAACAACGAATCGTGGATCTTGTTGGATTGCGTTTGTCATGGTTGTGTGATCCGAGTACAGAGAAAAGAGATGTTCGCAGGACAAAGTTTGTTGCTGAGAATTTTTGAACATAATATTCTTGAATAAATCTTTGATTTATAATTTGGTAACATATAGTTATATTGACATTTTTATGCTTGCTGCAATTCAAGGTACTTTTTCGAAATATTTATCAGGATTAATGGCCGTAACATTATTTTGCGGTCGCATTTGAAGTGATTAAAGTTTTTGTCAGTCATGTGGGATTTTGCCAATGCAATCAAAGTGATTAATTTATCTATCAAAGTTTGATGTTAAATTCATTCTGGATGCTTCATGCCACTCTCCCTTTATCGTTAGTTGAAATATATAGGTGGTTTTAGAAAAGCTAATTGCTAATTGCAATCGAATCCAGATCCGTATTAAACATGGATGTCTTTCATCCTGTAGTGTCAGAAAAACTGATGCTACTAGCTCCTACATTTCTTAACAAAATTAATCTGGTTTCTACCAGCTGGGGGGGGGGAGTTTATGCTGACCTTTAGAAGTTGTAACTGAATAAGTTAAATAACAAAAGAAAGGAGTAAGTTAGTATTAAGTACAATATAGTGTAAACTTTTAATAAGTTACTATTACCAACGTGGTAAATTAGAGCTCAGTTCTAATATTTACACTAATTTCTTTTTTTTAAGGCATTCTACACACAAGGCAAGTTAGTGGAATCAAAATTTAAACGGAAGATCATGATGGTCACCCGACAGTCAACTCATCAAGCACGCCAGTTACAAGTGTCACTACCATTTTCATCTCGGTAAGCTGAATCCGCTTTCGTAGATTATATAGAATCTTCAATGATTTGAAACAAAGTTAGGAGGATTTGCACCACGCTCATGCTTTTCACAGAAAACATAATAACAAATTATTTAGAAATAATTTGTTAACAGCTTGCACTTGCTTTAAATTCAAAGAAATTCTCCGAAAGAATGTAAAATTAAATCATCCAATTGAATTTTTTTTAAACTTAAACATAGCGTGGTTATATTCAGCCAAGTTTTGTATCTGTATATACCCAAAACTATCAATAAAAAAGAAAAAAAATCTAGCCTCAGTTACATTACAATAACAATCATTTTAATCGCGATTAAAAACACTTAGCAAACTAATTATGTTCGAATAAATGTATTTTATAAATGTCTTTCTTGCATGCGAAGAAACTTTATCAGAGAATACATCTCTCCTTATACAAAAATTTCATATTAATCCCTTCAACGTATGAAGATTTGCAAAGCAAAAACTTCTGACTTTAAGTCTATTGCGAAATAGTTCTCATAAATGCAAAACACAAGTCGTCTGTAACAACGTAAAATTAAAACAGTCTACGACCAGCGGGAAAAATAATCGCGTCAAAGAAAACAAAATCATAAACTTATTGTAAATGTTTACAAAAGTTATGTTCTCGTTCCAGTTGTCAAAACATCGAATAAATTTTCAGAAGAAAGATTTAATCAACGAATAGAGATTGCAGAAGAGACACTTTTAAATTAACTGCGATGAAAAAAACTCATTCCTCTTGCTGTACATGTAAATCGTCACACCTAAAAGGAAAGTAACATTCCAAATTCACGAACTTATCTGTGCAATTTGAGAAGAACAAGAAAAAATTTTCTTTGGAGAATTTTAATCTAAATCGACTTTTTAGATGTTTCCTGCACATTCGAGTTTTGAAACAAAATGATTCGTTCCGAAGAAAGACTGGATGAGTCTCTAGAAAGTTAAAATTACATATCTAGTAGGAAAGAAGTTCTCCATGGGAATATTTTCAATTCCTGGTGTTTTGTGAGTTTGAAAAATGAACAATCCTCTTCATTTCTCTTTCATATAGCCAAGACAATTATTAGCTTCTAAATTAAGCATCCAAATGGATTCAAATACTTTTCATAATGAGAATACGCGTTTCAAGTTGATTATGTCTCGAAAATGTATTTTTTTTAACGTGCTTATCTCTCTCCCCCCCCTTTCAACTGAGATGAGAAGCGCATTCAAGGTCAAGTAAAACTTTGGCATTTCGTGTGCGGATTTTAATTCAGAAAGGGGTGATAAATAAAATTTGCCTAATGCTCTGTATGGAAGGGCACGGAAGGCCAAGTTGAACTCCCAAGAAATTTCCTAATTCGGCAGGGTTTTTTTTTTTCTGACGATTCGGCAAATTCGGAGCCATAATCCCAATATTGCAAATTTCAAGTGCGCGGATGTCACTTTTCATTAGATGCCCGAATGTGTTATATACCCGTATTTTATCATTCGGAAAATTTTGGAGTTGTATTCGGCTAATTGATAATTTCCACTCTTCCAAACACTTCAGTTTGGGACGCACGTGAATGCCCTTTGTTTCTATTTTGTATTCATTTGATTGAAATACACTTCTAGGGCTTGCTTTTGTAGTTTAACTCTGATGTTTCGGAAGTTCGATTTCTTTCTTAAGAGGCGGGGTTCTTGTTCTTCGGGGGGGGGGGAGGTGTCTTCGCAATATTAAGGGGAAGGTGATCCCTTTCTCATAGGGAGGAGAGGCAACCCGAAAACAGGTGTGCAGAAAGCCTCTTTGATACTCTCAGATGTTATGAGATTGTTTTTCACTTTGTATCAATATAAGCAAGGGCATGCACAGGGAGAGAGAAGAAACACCGGTTGCCAAGGGCCCAAGCCTGAAGGCGGCGAGTATTTTCAAAATGAGGTGTGAAATATAGGGGTAAACAATATGGAAGATCACGAATGATTGTTACGGGCCCCAATATTTCTGTGCACACCACTGAATTTCTTCCCCGTTTTCCCGTACAAAAATAAACTTTTCCGCAGTCGATCGTCTTGTTATTTGAGCCAAGGATGGATACAGACTACTATTTTAGAGGGCGTGGGTCACGGTGAAGAATAATTCCCCCTCCCCACTCTAAACGAACCTACTCTTTCAAGTGCGAAACATTTCTGAAGTTGCTTGGATATTAATAAACAGCAACAAGAATAAGGCACCTAATAGGGCACAAACGTTCTTATTTCTTTCATTACCAATGAAAAGAAGTAAAGTTTTAAATATTAACTTTAAAAATAATAATAATGAATTAAAAAGATCCCTTATGGCGTTTAAATTGTATTCTTAAAGTGTTTGGACAAAATGTGAACGGGTGCTATTGTCGACGGTTTAATGGGCAGATTTGTCATGATACCCATGATCCATTCCTTGTATCCGCGCCTGATCAGAGCCAAACCGTTGAAAAATCATCTAAATCATAAAAGTGCTATGCCAAAAAAAGAGTTTTATACTTTGGACGTGAATGATGTTTCTTTTCTTTTCAACTAGAAAATAGCCCGTCAAGGTGTGACGGGTGGAAATTGCTTCTACAATTAAACCTGTTTGGTGATAGTTTGATAATTGAACTTTTAACTTCAACTCCAGTAGATGAACACTAAATTTCAGTAGATAGCGCTCATTATTGACTCCATTTCGTTTCTTCGTCCTCCAAAAACGAGTCTTACCAGAAAAATAGTAAAGTGAATCCAGTTTAGCCTTGTCAAAATAAAGCTTCTCCCTGCTTGTCTAACATTACCAAAAAATATTATCAAAATAGCAAGCTGTGGCGCGAGGTTCATTTTTGGTGACATCAGGAGCGTTACTCAATCAGTGAATTTGCTATTGTTTATGTGAGGTTTTTTTATGTTCTGAAGAAACTTCTTAATCTCGTACTTTTCCTCGTGGCTTTATAAGCAGGCATTTTGAACTTAACAAAGTTTTGAAGTCAGTTTTACGATGACCCTTTTGCTAAGAAATTAGAAAGAAATTTTCACGATAGAGGCTATGAGTTTTTTTTTTTAGAATGTAATTGAATTTAAAAAATGTTAAATAAACCTGAAAACCCTTTAAAGAATTGGTTCCAATCCGACAACTGAGGAGGAAATTACTTCCGACGCAACTTCCTCCAGCTTACCGGTATTCATATGGTCAGGAGATAAAAGTTTCAATTCTCTGAAAGTGTGTTGACATTGCCCTAAAAAGCTGCATTAATTCTGAGAAATATGATTCGAAAGTGAAGTTAAAAAGCATTTTCAATTGAATGTTATATATAAGGCGCGACATTTGGAATTAATCTTTTGGGGAAAGGGGGATTATATGTAGTTCTACCCATGTAGAACTACCCATTTGTATGGAAAAACATACGATTCTCTGTTCGGGGGGGGGGGGGAGACAGTCGAACCCCTGACTTTCCACTTAAATCAAGCGCTTGAAATTAATGAAACTTATGTTTGAAGCAGTCTTTAGAGAATTCATAAATGATATAACACTTTAATTCCACATATATAAACGCCTTCCTCTTTTGTCACAATGTGTCACACGTCCTTTACTCCCCTAGTTCAGACTATACTACATGAACATGCCAGAATGAAAATGCTTTTCCTTTAAACAAAAATTGTGAGATCACGGTTGTTTCGCCAACATCCCCCTTGCCACACACTGTTAAGATTTCACGAAATAAATAAAGGACCACGGTCACAGTAAAAGTTTTTATCAACACAAAAAAATTATGATCGTCTGCCTGATGTTGGAAAAAGATTAATTCACGAAAAAAAGCGTGATATCATTTTCTGAACAACACTTTAGTTCGGTAAAGGGGGGGGGGGGGCAGCTGTTTTTAGTCGGTTTTTTTTCAGTAAATACTTTTTTCTGCGTTGCACGGTCTACCTCGAAAATAAAAGTTGTGTCTAGCGACGCAGGTTCAACAACAAAGCTTAAATGAGAGAAAACTAAAATGCTGTACAACTTTCAGTCAACGTGTAAAAAAGAGCAATTTTATGACATAAAATGGCGGTTAGTTGAATCAACATCTTGAAAAAGTTGCCTGTCAACCAGTTGACTGGCGTTTTTCGTTATCTGCACGCGAGGTAACTCAGTTGAATCAACTTGTTTGTAATATGTCGAGTTTGTTGCAAAAGGTGGTCCACAACGCTGTTAAAAGTAAGCTTACACAACGCTGTTAAAAGTAATCGAGTTGACTCAACTAGCTTTTCTCGTGCGTAGAGCAAGCGCTTGGCTATGCTCCGATAAATTGAATCAAGAAGTTGATTCAACTCATCTGGAGGAGAATGGTAGTGGCACATGTGCCTTATAAGTGACTCGCTGCCTGGACCCACGCCCGTTCAAAAGGTGATTCAAATAAGTTGAGTCGTGTAAACGAGACCTTAGTCTTTTAAAATCGAAATTAAATGAAGGATCACGGTCACAATAAAAGCTTTTATTAACTCTAAAATTTAAATGATCGTCTGCCTGATGCAGGAAAAGGATTAATTCTCGAAAAAAAAAAGATGAATGAAAAGGGAAAATGAAATCAAAATATTCGAGCAGCATAACGCAGCGGACTTTCTATTTTTTCTTTATTGAATCGTCTGCAACATGGAATTCTAGCTAACACTTGTTAAAATTAGAGTTAATTAAAATCATTCATACCTACAGAATTCGCGCGGAAAAAAAGAAAGTAATGGAAAAGTTAAATGATTGTTTTCAATCGTCTGCAAAAAAAAAAATAAAATAAAATAAATAAAAATTAAAGCTAGAAAATGTGTTAGCGGCGGATTGGTGTTAAAATTTTCTTAAGAATCGTGGAAATACTCCAAAAACATATCCAATTAAAATGTGAAAAATATCTTAAAAATTCCTTCGTTTCCATTAGAGAAAATGTTTTCAAATAACGTCAAGCCTTTCCTTTAAAATCGAGATTCATAAAATACTGCGGAAAAAAACTTTTTTAAGCAAAAAAAAAAAATATTTCAAGTAACATCAACAGCTCCTCAAAAAATTGTATCAGAACACAGACATAAGTTCTAAAAATTTGCTTATTTGAAAAAGGAATGTGTTCTCTCAACGAAAACACTTTAATTTTCCTATGTGAATCAGTTTTTGTTTGAAAAAAATAGCACTAAGATAAAGGTAAAAATCAAAGAAAACACATTTTTCCCCGGAAAGTCACATTTAGAAAGAGGATCGGGAGACAAAATAACAAAAATATTATCATTAATCGAGTTTTTTAAAAATATATCATGCTTTATTTTTTGCTAAAATAGAAAATTTTCCTCCTCATGTCCCCAAATCGTTTTCTAAAACTCTGGCTATTTTTCTGCTCCATTTAAATGTATTTTTGCTGTTTAGGTTAAAAATTACTTGCTAGTTAGACGTTCATCATACATTTTTAAACATCTTAAGCTGAATCCGTTAAATGGTACTTAATATAAATATTTTGTTAAGTTCATCAAATCTTATCCGAAATTTTCAACGCAAGTATTTAATTACCTTTTCATAAAAAACAATCCCTTTCAGATGAAACATATTTATTTTTTCTTTTGCAAGAAAAAGCTCTTTTGCTTTATCCAAACAATCCCCTTGATTCGCGGACAGAATTTGCATTCGTTTAGGTAAACACGCGACGTATAGAAATGATTTTATTGCACAGACTTTGGGCAGCGCATAAATTAGATTACAAATACAAATGTGACGACCAGCAAGAGGCTCTTGGCCCAGCTAGGCTGGTCCTAGTCACTTTATTAGTCCTCAATGAAGATCAATGGCCCTCTTAAAGTTATCTACCCCCTTGTTCATTACCACCTCTTCCGGTAAGCTGTTCCAAGTGCCCACAACCCTACTAAAGTTGTAGTTTTTCCTTATTTTCAGTTTCGCATGACATTTGAATAGCTTAAAACAATGACCCCTCGTCCTGCTTTCGGTGCAAACATTTAATCCATTCTTCAGACAAGGCGACCAAAACTGCCGAGCATACTCCGAATGGGGTCTTACTAAACTCCTATATAAAGGCAGAAGAAGCTTCTTAGATTTGTTTGAAATACCTCTAACCCAAGCATTATGTTGTCTTTTTTAATTGCAATGCTGCACTGTTGACTAAACTTGATGATGATTTATTAAGATACTCAAATCAATAACATTTTCTGCCTCACTAATAATTGAACCCTGTACACTAAAACTCGTACGCTTATTTCCATGACCTAAGTGTCGCACTTGACATTTCCCTACATGAACTGCCATACCCCACCTATCCGCCCACTTAGTAACATAATCTAAATCCTCTCGAAGCTGTGTCACATTTGTTCTACGTGACGGCGAGCTGTCCGAAAAATGGAAGGACCCCCCCCCCCCCGTCCGAATTTCAATGTTCCGTAGTTTAAGGGTTTCCTTAATAGTTTAAGTGGTATTTGGGGAAGTGGGCTGAATACACCAAGCATGCAGAGGTAAGTACGAATATTTCAAAGTATAGTATAATGTAGGGTCTGGTGGGGTAAAGTGGTCATAAAATCGTAGGTTTTCAACTTATATGAATAATAGATACAATAAATCCTTTAAACATTTAAACTTTTTTTGTTTTTATTTTACATTGCATTGTTAAAGAACACAGTTCATTGAGTATTAGGAAAATAAATCTTGATTTAAGTAGTTTTATAACACTTTCTTTTCCCTTTGTATTTATGACCACGTTACCGCATGGGGTGGGGGAAAGTGGTCATAGCATGGGGTAAAGTGGTCATAGTTAAAATTAGATGCAAAACTATTATAAACAACCCTGATATTTGTATATTTCGGATATTTTTATAATTACAAGTATATGCACAAGCATATGTATACACGAGTATATACGTGTCGTGTAAACATTAGTAAACACGTTCATATATGAGCAGATACATGTATGCATCAGATACATGCATGCACGTGCCTACTCAAGTATATGCGTGTATACACTACTATATAAGGATTTATACGTGATTACCTACATGAGTGTACACGTGTCTACACGAGTATATACGTGTCACGTGTACGTACGGATATATACGCGTGTAAACGAACGTCATATGTGTATATGCACTTGTATCTCGAGTACATACGTGTATGCACTTGTATGTCGAGTACATACGAGTATGTACTTGTATCTCGAGTACATACGTGCATACCTGAGTATATACGTGTACAGTAGACGTATACACGCATATATAAGGTTACATACACATATATACGGATATACACGAGTTAATTCGTGGATACATCCAGTGCGTGTTTGGTACGTGTCTATTCACATGTATATATTATGAAGCAGGAGTATATACGTAAGTATACGTGCAAACACAATTACATACCTGTATAGACGTATATACGTTCATTTACGTACATACACCAGTACATGTATGTATATACACGAGTACATAAGCTTATATACACATATATACGGATATACACGAGTTAATTCGTGGATACATCCAGTGCGTGTTTGGTACGTGTCTATTCACATATATATATTGTGAAGCAGGAGTATATACGTAAGTATACGTGCAAACACAATTACATACCTATATAGACGTATATACGTTCATTTACGTACATACACCAGTACATGTATGTATATACACGAGTACATAAGCTTATATACATGTATTCCTACAGAATGAATCCAAGCTCTTAGATAAAAATCTAAGGAGTGTGAGAGGGGAGGATAAGAAGGAAAGTATGATAAGGATCTTACGTTCGCAGACGCGCTACATGCACACAAAGCCAGAAACTGATGGATGCAAACGAATCGCAATTTTGTTACACAAAGTTGATTTTACCCAACATTTTAGTTTTTAAGAAATATTTAGAGCAGTTGTTAAAAGTTACAGCCTGTAGTCGCAACAATGGCGCAGCGACAGATGAAACTTTTTCAAAAGTCTCGTTATTGCAACAGAGAGTGTTTTGTGATTGCTACGCACGTGTATTACAGCTGTAGGCCGCAAATTTCATCAATCGTTTTAAAACTTCCTTGAGATCTAAAATGTTGTGTAAAATTTTATGTGTGCAATAAATTTGTGACCTGTTTTGCATCCATCAGTTTCTGGCTTTGCTTGCATGTAGCGCGTCAGCATTGTGTTTGTGACCATATGTTCCTTATGTGATTCTTGCTTCTTATCCTTCCCTCTAACACATTTTAATAATTTGCCCAAAAGTTTAAACTCACCCTTTTTACTTGTATATCATATGCTTCTATGTAAGTGTCTACTCAAACCATACACTATTTCCTCTTTCGTGAAGCTCTCAGGGCAAAGAACTTACCAGATGAGCTGAAGTCAACTTTGACTGAAGTCGTGAAAATCATGAATTTCATAAAATTGAGGTCGCTTAAATCTCGCCTTTTCTCCGTACTTTGTGAAGAAATGCGGGAAGATCACCCCTCCCTACTTCTTCATACAGAGATTTGCAGGCTTTTACGTGGTAAGGTACTATCAAGAATTTTTGAATTGAGGGACGAGATATGACAGTTTATGATTTTAAAAAATGAATGCAATACGCCAGTTTGTTGCAAGACAAATATTGACCGACAAAATTAGCGTACATGGCTGACATTTTTGAACTGCTTAACGAACTGAATCAGAAACCGCAAGGACAAGAAGAGAATTTGGGTAACATGTATGGACAAGCTACACGGGTTCAAATCACAGTGAAAAAAAGTTCCCTGACTTTTCCCTGATTAAGTTCACCAAATTTCCCTGATTTACGTTACCAATGATAATGGTTTTCTTTCTTTGCTCTACTTGAAATTCATTGTATGTTTGTATTAAATGCAGTATTTTAAACGTTTTAAGTTGCGTAAAGTTGTTGAGCTAAAGCATGTTAAAAAGATGCTACTTTTTTAATAAAATGGTTTAAAAAAAACAAGACAATTTTTTTGGAAGGAAAGAAAAATTAACAAAACAGTATATTAAATTTTTATACATGGAAAGATTATAGAAAATTCAAAAAAAAAAAAAAAAATACTTTGCTTCCAGAAACCACTTAGCATAAGAATTTTAAGAAACTATTAGAATTACTCTTAAAAACATATGTGTATTTATGATAGAACTAAAAAGTAATTGATATTATTTTGAATTAAATTTTCAAACAGTATAATAATTGTTGCAAGAATAACAAGTAATAGTGAAAGAATAGAAGTAATGTAGTTATTCTTATCTAACTAATTGACATATTTATGCAAAACAGATGAAACCATTTGACATCCATTCATAGGAAGCTTTTCTCTAATCAAGAATATAGGTTTTATTGAATGAATGCAGCATTTTAACAATAAAAAAATAAAAATATTTACTTAAGTTCACAAGTTAACTCTATTTCAAATGATTTCAGTATGTAAAGAAAAAAAAATCTTAGATTGCTTTTGTAACAAACAACTTTGAATGCAAGAAAAAAAAAAGTAATTAATTATTATCAAAATATATAAAAGAATACAACTTGGTTACAAAATTAAAAAAAATACTGAAGTCTGAATAAAAGAAAACCTTTATAATCTGCGGTGACAACAAATAGTATAACGGCAAAAAACAAAGTTTTTTTAATTGAAAGTTCTATTTTAGCAATTAAATTAAAAACCCAAAGAAGTAAAAACTTTTAAGCTTTTGTAGTATTAATTCAAAAACCAAAGATTTCTTAATGAAATCGTGATTACAGTACTTAATTACTTCGAGACAATGGAATAAAGGCAGCGGAGCTAAGGCATTAATGAAGGCTTCCTCTTTGCCTGTATGGTTGTTTATTTTACGTGGCATTGAAAGCGTAAAAGGAAATTTCAAGCAAGGTAAAATGAACAACCTAACAGACACAGAAGCAATCTTAATAAGTTCATCCTGTGGTTAATAAGTAAGATTCAATTCATTTACGTTGAGGAAAAAAGATGCACAAATATGCGGCAGTGTATAATCGCACCTCATTAATTTTACTTTTTTCGAAAAGATAATTGGCCGAAAATGCGTAGGGAATTAGAGTATTTAATTTTGTAAAGCAAAAAAAATTTTTTTTTTTCTTCATAAAATTAATTTTCCCTGATTTTTTGTTATTTTTTCAAAATTTCCTGATATTTCCCTGATTTTTCCCTGATTAATAAAGTTCCCTGACTTTTCCCTGATCTCCCTGATTTCCCTGATCTGTCGCCACCCTGAATCAAATATTCAACTGTGGAGAAAAGTAGATCGTGGTTCATTGGACATCTTCAAACGGACAGTCAACATGGTATATGAAGGAAATGGTATGGAAGAAAAGCTGCTGAATGTGGTGGCTGAACATTTAGTCATGCTTCAGGACAAGTTTGAGCACTATTTTAAGAATACTAACATAGAACAGTATGACTGGATTTGCGATCAATTCTCTCCATATGCGTCTGCCATCAGTTAAAGACCTTTCTTTGGTGACTCGAGAAGAATTTATGGACCTCAAGAGTAACCGTACTCTTAAACTTAAGTTGAGCGGAGTGCCTCTGGACGAATTTTGGTTGCTAGTTAAAAATGGGTATCCCACCATCTCTTGTCTTGCTATTGATGTGCTACTACCATTTTCAACTACATATCTTTGCGAACTCAGCTTCTCAGCCCTCACACTTATGAAAAAACAAAACAAAAAGCAAAAGATTATCTCTAAAGAGCCTGGATCAAGAACTTCGTGTAGCACCTTCCAGCATAGAGCCGAACATCAAACGTCTTTGTTCCTCAAGGAAGGTTCAAGTGTCATTACTGTCAAACGGAAGTTAGGTGCTTGGTTTTAATTTCTTGCTTGCTTCTTTCTTGAAACATTTTTTGATAAATCGTTTAACTGCAATGTGCACTTTAATGACATGTTTGACCGAAATGCTTTGAAACATGTCAAGCATAATTTCATGTAAAATCTGATTTAGGTAGTTTTGTTGTTCCTTATCAATATCAATACGTTCAAACTATTTCTACTTTCTCAATACATTTAAATACACTACGTTAGTTATAATTGTTTTATTCGCGTGAAAAAAAGTCGCCCCCCCCCCCGCTCCTTTTTATCAGTGAATGATAAAAACATTTCTACACTGGTGTAAGAAATTAATATAATTTTCAGATTTGGTCAATTATCTCCATAACTACTGGAACGATTTTAATGAAATTTGGTATGCACATACATTAAAACAATGCAAAACAAATAACCATCCAAAATTTGAAACATGCAAGTATGATCAGAAATAACACTCGTTAGAGTCGGATGGTATGAAACAGCGGTTGCAAAATTGAACAAAAAATGGGTTAGTAGGAGGCACGGTCCTCTCTAACAGACATATAGGTCTTGCAGTGTGACTTCATACGTTAAATGAAGCAGTTAAGGGATCCAGGGGCAATCGCTTCCTCTCGTTCAACAACGCTGTTCTAAGGCTATGGATGGTTCCCGTAGGGGGTGTTGCGAGTTGCTATTGCCCTCCCGAGAGAGTCCCAGATATGCTCTATAGGAATGGAGTCAAGAGATATGCTTAGTCAATCCAAAAGTGCATATCCTCCCTTTCCCGAATTCGTCGACCAGAGGAGCACCGCATAGCCTTGTGTTAACATCTATTTAAATTAACTCTGGGACAACAGCGTCCCTCAAGAGATGAGCATAGGGCTCCAAGACCACATCCCTATAACTCGCAATGCCCCAGATTCTCTGTCAATGAGGATCTGGGAGGTGTGTGCAGCCATCCAACTTGATGCCTGCCCAGACCGTCAAACCACCAACGCAATAATGGTCGATTTCGCGGATATTGGAGGGTAGGTAGCAGGTTCCTGCTTCTACCCATACGAACGTAGGACAATAATAATCGGTTAAGCTGAACTGGTACCCACTACTTGCCCTCCAATCGACCATTATAGAGGAGGATGTTTAATGGTCTGGGCAGACATCATGTTGAATGGCTGCAGACCCCTCCATGCCTTTGAGTGAGGCTCTGTGACAATTGCGAGGTATGGGATGCGATCTTGGAGCCCTATGACAACCTCTTGAGGGGCGCTGTTAGCCGCGAGTTAATTTTAATGGAGGTTAACATGAGGCTACAAAGAGCTCTTCTGGTCGACGAATTTTCTGTAGGGGAGGATATTCACTGAATGGATTGGCCAAGCTGATCTCTAGACTCCAATCCTATAGAACATGTCTGGGACGCTCTCGGGAGGGCAATAGCTACTGGCAACACCCCTACGGAGATCGTCCATAGCCTGAGAACAGCGTTGTTGAACGAGTGGAAACGTTTGCCCCAGGATCCCATAAACTGCTTTATTTTAAGTATGAAGTCACACTGCAAGGCCTATATGTCTGTTAGAGAGGACCATAACCCAGAATAACCCATTTTTAGCTCACTTTTGCAACCTGTGTTTTATACTATCCGGCTCTGACGAGTGTTATTTATGATCATGGTTGTGTATCTTAAGTTTTGGATGGATATTTGTTTTGTATTGTTTCAATGTATTTACATACCAAATTTCATTAAAATCGATCCAGTAGTTCTGAAGATAATTGACCAAATCTGAAAATTCTCCTAATTTGTTACACCAGTGTATATTACTAATGCGAAATTAAGTTCAGTGTGCCCCGCTGATCTAAAAATTTCTTAAGTGTGCCGCAAAGTAAAAAAGGTTGAGAAGCATTTGAAATGGAGCAAGGTGCCTCCATCTGGTGGGGAAACTGAGCGTCAAAATTCTAGTGGTAAAAGCATCACACGATAGTGGTGCTACAGGAAAGAATGAATGCTATTTCCGAGAAACGCTCTAGGTCTGCAACAGGTAGCGCCTCTAATGCAGCCCCGTTAGAGAAGAAAAAGAAAAATATTAATTAAAAAATCTAAGTAATTGTCTCACAAAATTTAGCGTTCGTTGCACAAAACTAATTACTACACAAAACTTTATACTGAACATAGTACTGTTAAACCATATTGCACCTCGGAAGGTACGCGACCTAATCTCAAAAAAGCAGGATTCTGCCATGCTAAGCACAAACGTCGTATCTACATTTTTATCAACATTGTTACGGTCACCAGACAGTTCTTTGTCCCTTTCTTTTTCCTAAAGACAATGTTTTATGGTCATTTGTAAATAAGAAATATTTCTTAAACACTCTGAAAAAAATGTCATTTGAATCAAATGTATTTAGGCGCAAAGCTTTAAATACCAATTTCTCATTTTATACTCAGCTACAGATACGACTTTTGCGCTTAGCACGGCAGGAGTGGAGAAAACCAAGGTTATTTAGTGATTTAGTCTTAATGTTACAACATGCGCAAAAAGTTAATTATGTGATGTTTAATTTTAGTTTCTGTTGTCTTAGTTAATAATGCATACTGGAATTTCGATATTTTTTTCCCTAAGTTATAAAATTTTAATGACGTGTCGCTATTTATTATACCGTTTTTTCGCCACCACGCGTCAGGTATGTAAGTAAAATTTACGCGAGATTTACGAAAGGAAAAAACATTAAATTTAGACCGTAAACGTGATATGTTTTTTTCAAAATTGTAAGTCATTTTCCTACCCGGGTGGAATATGCCAGCGGTAGGCAACCTATACAAATGGCGGTCTCCTTTCCAAATTTAGCGGGCAACAAGATAGACTTTGAAGGGATGGGGAGTTGACAATACCCTTCATTGTGCAACAGGTAAAATCCCGTTCAAAATAATATTTTCCTACTATAAAACTTGTGAAACATACCAAGGTTTATTTGTAAATTCATAGACCCCTTTGTGAATATTTTTCATGATCAAAAGTCAAATATTTTTTTTCATGAAAAAAAGTACCATTTCAGGAATTATAAAGTGTTTTAAAATATATTCAAATAACTTTTGACAAAGTAGTTTAACCTATTTTTTCCGCAGAGTATTTTTTTTTCTCTGACAAAAAACATGGTTGAGAAATATGTCGCTATCAACGGAAAACGGGCTGGAGATCGAAGGGTCGATGTTGATTGACAGGAGGTACCTACTGCTGACGTATGTAATTCATTTTTTTCTCTTTGTAACTTAGGATCTAGTGTAAGTTGTTGTGCACATCATTCACTTTGTATGCAGAAACGAGAGTATTCACTTGTAACCACAAAAATCAGTAAATTATTGTTTGTTCTACTTTTTAATTTATCTTTTAAGCTACTCTGACATTCTTTGACGTCCCCCATGTTGAAACCGCCGTTCTACAGTTTTCCTTTAAAACTCTTCAGTTTCCAATAATTCGAAGTTTTATAGATTGGAACAATTCGTATCTGCAAACCAAAAAGACAAACTTTAGTTAGTTCTGATTCGCAGATCATTAACAGTAAGTATACCACAAGGAAGAACCCTCGAGAATCCCCAATTGAATCAAACGTTTGTCACTAAGTCAGCAATCTGAAAAGGAAGCGATTTTAAATGGATTCGTGCTTGGGGAGGGGACTAGCGTTATCTCGTGGCGGACAAGCGAGGCACGACTGACCTTGAGGGAACTGTGAGACATAGAAATGAGTTCCAAATTGAATGGAATCTTTCTGATTTAAGAAAGGTGCAGGTTGTTTAAAATGCAAGCTTGTTTTTCCTTTTGTGCCTTTAAGAGGGCGACGGGGCAAATTCCAGCTCGTGTTCTTTGCACCAATTTAGTGTCTTCACTAATACCCCTTCCGTTGCTTAAGCAAACATTGTTTTGACAAACTCGGTTTATCTGAGTTTCTTGGTTGTAAAAAGACGCGCTGCCAATTTAAACGCAAAAAAAATGTATGATGCAAAAATGTACTGACGTAAGTTCAAACATTGCTGTTTTCTGTTTATTAGTGCATTGTAATTAGATGCCACGAGCCATGTGAACGAAATTGTAAAAAAATCTTTCCATTTTTTTACCAGGATTAAAGAGCGTCCCATCCTTCACAAGCGCCAGAAAAACTTTTGTCCTCTCTCGTGTAAAGTTGCCCAAATGTGACATACGTTTCTCTGGCTCCGTACAGAAATATTACACGGAAATGTTGGCAAACGTACTTTAAATTATTAAAAACGAAAATTTTAAAGTAATAAAACTTAATTGTGAATGTAGAGACATTACTCGATTGTAAAATACTGAAATCTTAGTACAGTGGCATGCACAATTTGGTTATATCATGTTTTGTGATAATGGATTTTATGCATTTTTAGCGCCGATCTAAAAAGAACTTTTCCACTCCCCCTGAAACATCATCAAAATCTTGAGTTTTACGGGGTTACTTAGGGAAAAAAACATATGAGATTATTAGTCAAAGAACACATCCGCCAAAAAAAAAAAAAAAACAGTTACAAAATGAACAGAGCAAAACCTTCTCTTTTTGACAGACTGAATGTTCTGCGAACAAAGATGACCCAATATAAGAAAGGTCTTCCTGAATTGATAGCAATAGACTGATACGTTATGGACAAAAGTTCTCTTCCCAAAAGGCTGACGATTCGATAATTAAAGCTCAGTTTCCAAACAATCGACGAAAACAAGTTGTTTTTCCAATTTTCACCCAAGGAAAAAAAAAACCCTCAATCGACATAAAACAATAAGAAATCCCTTATTGAGTGAAAACCGTACGGTTTTATGCCAAGATAAGCACCAGCTAAATCAGTACACGGCAAATTTTCCGAATAGCTTTTGTAATTATAAGCAATTGAAAAATCATATCTTAGAAACAAAAATTGGCTTTGAAACGTTTTTTGTTTCAAGCGGTCTACGTTTCCCCAATTTTCCTCTTCTTTAGCAAGCGAAAGCGAAGGGGGGGGGGGGGAGACGAGTATGCTTCTCTATCGTCTGTTTTCCTCTGCTTTCGTCACCTGATGCGTATCATTAAATAGTTACGAATTAGTGGAACGTTATCCAATTGGCTGGTAGCTAAGATTGCGCATGCGTTCAGACACTGATACCTTTTTTAATTTATTTTCTTGCAGTTGACGCGGTGCCTGTAACTCTTGATCAGCGTAGGGCTGATAATAATAGGTACGTTTGAATGATTTTTCTTTTTATCTTCGTTGTAGCTGATAAATGTGCTCCTTTTAGAGAAAGTATTTTGATGAAAAACTGTAATGGCATACACATTTTTCGATAAAGTATCCGATTACTTGTATAAAATATGCAGTAGTAATTTTTTGACGTACCGAATAACTAGCAATAACCATATTTGTTTACTAGTGCATAAAATAAGCAGAGTTAGTTTTATTTAGTCTGAAAAATATTTGTCTTTTATACATGCATATATATGAGACGACGTGTACGATTTATAAATTAATATTCTGATTTATTTCAGTTCATTTTTTTTTTTTTACAATCTAATAAAATTGGATATTTTTCTTTTACTTTGATGCCGGTATACATGCGGATATTATAGCAGTAGCGATATTTCAATGTCGTAGTTGCGAAGGGTCCCTGCGAAATCATGTGCCTGGATTGGATTGAAAACTTAACGTCAATCAAACTATTTTTATCTGTTCAGTTGATCTGTATGGATTACAGCTACGTCGCAATTCTGTTTTTAACGGTTGTACGGGAGCTTTAGTTTAACTTACTTGAAAATAGCCACGACATCAGTGCCGTACAGTTCACCTGCTCGCGAATCACTGCCTTGTTAACCCAAATTGTAAAATGTTTTTTTTCTTAACAAATTGAAGGGCATTTAAACAACAGCACATTATGGTCGCTGCTTTTAGAACATTAGCAATTTAACAATGTAAGTACTTCAATATTAATAATGTAATGCCTTATTTCGATGTTTAAAAAACCACAAATTTGGAAAAGAAAGACTGTTTCTTTAGATGTTTTTTACAATCAAAGATAAAATCTTTTTCCACTGAGAAAGAGATTTCACGAAAACCGAAACGGTAGTTTATTTTTTAAACTGTTACTTTTTTTTATTATAAAAATTTGTTTTTGATGTATTGAGACAGTTTGAAGAACTACACTGCCGTGTGCAGGTAAACGGCAGTATCTCCAGAAATGAGTTTTCGAGATATTTGAAGAAATGTTTGGTGGATTCGATGCTAACAATAGGAAAACTTCGAAATCGGATGTTTTTTTTTGCCCCTTTTTTTCAGCGGAAACCAAATAAGAGAGCTTGTACAATAAAGATAACGTACAATAGATGAAAAAATGCAAAAAAATGAAAAATGAAAAATTTGCAGTTACTGCCCTTTACCTGCACACTGCAGTACACATCGTTGTCATCTCATTTATTAAACAATTATACGAATAGTGCAATACTTTACTGCTATTATTTTTAAGCACAAATGCCAGTTTAAATCAGTTGAACAAGCAAGCCAACAGTTGGAGGGGGGATGCAGTTGTGTGGTTCGGGGTTTCGTCAGAAGTCTTATCATCCGTTAGCTCGCTTATTTTTGCGTAGAAAAAAATATCTCCTTGAATCTCCGAAATGTGTCATTGAAGTTTTTACAAATTTTAGCTCTCGCTTTTGACACCCGCACACATGCGTGTTGGGAAAGTTGTGTAAAAAGCATTCATAGTTTTTATTTGTTTTTTGTACCTTATCCCACTTAAAAAGTAGTTATTTCTGAAAATTGTATGAATTTCATGTTTATACACATTATTATTATGTATTTTTTAGAGTTTGTAAAGGGAGGGGAGGGAGCGATGACACCACAAATTATTGCCCGGTTGTCACCTGTGCTAGGTACGCGGCTACCTATATTCTATATAAGCATTGCTGTTAAACGAAGATGTAAGGGAATGTGGGGCCAAGTGAAACAGTGAAGATAACTTATTTTTTCAAAATGAACCAGTTGGAAATAATTTTGGCAATAAATTTGTCCCTCCAAAAAGAGTGGATTTTTTTTTTTCAAAGGGCAAAGTGAAAAATAAAACATCAAATCTAGTGAAATTATTTTTTATTTAATTATAACATATATTTTTAATCAAATAATGAGCAAATAAAAGATTGAATGAATAAATGAAAAGGAAATGAAACAATAAACGAAAATAAATGTGTAACTAAATGAGTAAAAATAAATGTTAATAAAATAGTCCATGAATAAGAAAATGAATCAATAAATAAAGGGATTATAAAAGGAAAGAATGAAAATGAGAAGAAACTAATAAATGAAGGTGATTTAATAAAAGCTTCAATATGCAAATCAAATGAACTCTTTCGCTTTTCCACATTATTGCTTAATGTCTTATAAATTTATTTTTGAGTTTAAATTTGTCAGGTACATGGTCCATTGTCCACACATGCACTTGACTAACTATATAAAACAATTTAAATACAAATAAGCTTAATACTAAACTAATTAATACCGCACTGAATATTAGTAGGCCTCGATTGCTAATTACGATGTTAATAACAGGAACTTTATCATTTAATAATAACACACAATTTTTAAATTACATCAAAATAACATGATTCGAGTATCAATTTTTGAAAATTGCTTGTATTATTATTTTATTTTTTGATTTCCAGAGGTAATTTTCTCCTGATTGAAATATACTACAATTTTCACAGCGTAGTCAAAATATTACTAGATAAGTGGCGTTAAAAGCAGAGCAAATATTTCACCATTTCACTTTGCCAAGCTATTTCACTTTGCCCCACATTTCCCAATATTTATTTGCCTCTTTATTTAGGTTCTATTTAAACCAAGGGACGATAGAGATTGTCATTAACGTTTTTGCTTAGTTTTTTTTCTAAAATCTTATTTTTTTTTTAATTTTTGCATTTAATGCTTAAGTTTTCTTTTGAATTCACCTTTGTCAGTTACAAAGTGCGTTGCTGCCTGACCAATAAAATTGATCCCCTGAAAATTTTTTTCACATGCATAAATACAGTAATAGAAAGAAAAACAACGTTCAAAGTGCCATTTCTCATTAAGTTCTAGCAAGTGTTTTTTGATTTCCAAAAACCACTTTACTAGTGTAAAAAGATGAAAGCTTAAGAATATGAGTTCGTGGTATGTTCGAAGGGGGGGGGGGGAGGGGGCTTAGAGTTCAGGTCCTTCTGTTAGTGTCATTCATTATATAACTTTTATGTATGCATTTGGGCTTATTTAAAAGTAAAATCTTTCGTATAAGCTTTCTTCTTTTCTTTCTTTTTTAGCGAGTTGTGCAAGTACAATTTTGCTCTAAATATTATATGATCTTTTGCTATTGAATGTCTCTTGGCAAGAATGTGATAAGCCACATTATGTAAATTTTCAGTAGGCCAATATCCAAACTGTAAAAATTAACTTGTTGAAATTTTCAAAGGTATTATACATTTTATATTCAATACTAAAACCAGATATGTTTTTCTCCAAATGAAATAATCCACCGTCGTGTTTATTTCAATGTCAAGTTGGGAGAAACCGAAAATTTGATCGAAAAGTCACTCCTTGTGGCTTGTCACATTTCTGTCCCGAAACCTTCAATTCTATTTTAATTGATAGTTGTAGCAATCTTTTATTTCAATTGATGTATTGTAATAGTGCTTCTAATGAATAATTGTATGGATAAATAATGAGCGTTCATAATTACAATTAATGGCGTTCAAACTGTTTTAATTTTTAACACCTAAAAATCTGAAATATTTATTATATTTGTCACTTAAATTTTTCTGCAGATGTACCTCTCCTTAAGCAAAGTTTTTTTCAGAAAGATTTGCAAATTTATTACTCTGTAAACTGGTTAGATGCCAAAAAAAAAAAAAAGATGCACCATTTTTGATTGCAGATACCACTCTGGTGGTACGCTTTCATCAAACACCTGCCAAGTGTGATAATATGAATTTGTGAAATCTCTGTAAATGCCGCTTTTGTGCAGGGATAGGTTTGTGACTGTGCTGCCAAGTTCAGATCAGTATGATTTTTTTGAGACTTAAAAGCACTGGTTCCCAAACAGGGGACGATTTGGTTTTTCGAGGGGGCAAAAAATTCGTGGGGGTGATTGGGGGTGATTAGTATTTTAAAGACAGAATAATAAGAAAAAAACACCTCGGTTGAACCTCAAGAACTCGTTTTATCATTTATCGTTAAGTTAATAAATTTTCAAATTATTTCTTTAAAATTTAACATTCAATGTTTTTATTCTCTGGGAATCCAATTAAGAAACGAGCTGGCATCACATGACTTCTTTCAACGCTAATTAAATGATAATAGTGCCTTAGAGTAAGTAAAGAAACTTTAAATATTTTTACCCAAACTTTGTTGTGAACTGAAGCTAAAAAACTTTTCATGCAGATTAATGTTCCCAATATTGGAAATTTTAATGGGATTCAATTTTCCACTCTCTAAATATTGCCAATAGTGGTTAAAATAAAACGAGAATTTAAAAAAAATGAATGAAAAAGAAAAAACGCTAAATTTGTTGTCAAGTTTTCGAAAAAGCTTGGCGATATATCAAGTGTTTGCCAAATTATAACACCATCGGAATGTCAAATATTACGTTATTTTAGCACGGGAATAACACCGTGGCATTAGAAATTTTTTGAACGTTTAATATGACGACTCCTCAGAACTAAAGTGGTACCGTGATACTATCACTGTTGCTGTACGTCTAATTTTACGTGGAAGTAACCCTTAACATCGTCATTCGACTAATAACACGATTTCGTTACCAGATTTGAACGTTCTGGTGCTACTGGGGTAGAATTAGTGTGTGCACCTCGAAGCGATTTTTCGAAAATTCAATTTTGTTCTTTTAATATTCCAAGTTTCTTTACTATGATAAAGCTGAAAGTATCTGTCCAAACTACTTTATCCAAACGCCAGTAAACTGACCATCGAACCAGGCATTGAATTTGCAGTCTTTATGTTTGGTTATTAACCATAATCCTCTGATAATTAGTGGATATATCAATTAAAAACTATTAATTATGACTCTTCTATTTCGACATAAAATTCCTATTTTTCGTAGGTTTTCCTCCATTTAAATTATTATTCAGTGCTTCAACTCAACTTTCCACAGCATTACTTTTATTAAAATAAGCGTGAGGAAACTCATTGAGATAAAAGATGTGTTGCAATTTTATTTCTCGAATATGAACAAAAAAAATCTGGCTTTTGTTTTGAGGCTTTCCTGTTATGAGGGGATTTAAAATGTTTCCTTTCTGGTTATTTTTCTCAATCTGCCGCCCACAAAAAATTCAGTTTTTTTTCAAGCCTGATTGTTGAACACGTCTCACTTGACATACCTTTTATTTTTGAGGTACAGCATGCAAAGCCGGGCGACGCAGCTGGCTTAACTTTATTTTTTGATTTTTTTCTCGAGTCAAATCATTTAGAATAGTTTGACCTACTGAAGGTAAGCATTGGCTGCTGGTTTTCACTAAACGAATTCTACAGCTCTACTAATGCTCGTAGAAACTTCAAACAAACTTCATCTTAGGCGGAAAATTCCTAGCTTTAGAACGATTAAAACTTTTAAAACAAATGAAATAAAAAAATTCTTCCCCATATAATCTATTTTTTTAAAAAATGGGCGAAAAATTGGAATAGAGAAAGTAAAAAATCGAATTTTGGAAAAATCGCTTTGAGGTGCACATCCCCATGCTACAAACTAACTTTTGTGCCAAATTTCATGAAAATCGGAGGAAAAGGGTAGACGCTATGAGCGTCATAGAGATCCTGACCGACAGAGAGTCTTTCAGCTTTATTATCAGTAAATAAAGGATCACGAAGAAGAAAGATAAACAAATTCTTCCCCATATTATCAAATTTAAATGAAAAATGGGCTTAAAATTGGAATACAAAAAGGAGAAAATCGAATTTTCGAAAAACCGCTTCGAGGTGCACACCCCCATTCTATAAATTAATTCTGTGCCAAATTTCTTGAAAATTGGCAGAACGGTCTAGGCGCGGTGCGCGTCACAGAGATCCTGACAGACAGAAATCCTGACAGAGAGATCCAGACATAGACTTTCAGCTTTATTATTAGTAAAGATAAAGAAGATAAAGAAGAAGAAAGACAAACAAATTCTTCCCCATATTATCAAATTTGTATGAAACATGGGCTTAAAATTGGAATAGAAAAAGAGAAAATCGAACTTTCGAAAAATCGCTTCGAGGTGCACACTCCGTTGCTATAAACTAATTCTGTGCCAAATTTCATGAAAATCGGCCGAACGGTCTAGGCGCTATGCGCGTTTTAGAGATCCTGACAGACAGACAAATCTGGACAGAGAGATCCAGACAGAGAGACTTTCAGCTTTATTAGTAAAGATGACATAGGAATGATATGAAAAACTATTGGACTTCATATTCGAATTCAGTTTCGCGTTATTTTGGTTTTACTAAAATTTCAAGGTGTACGAACACTTTTGGGAGCCTTCGTAGGGATCTTACGGTTGAGCAATACGAACTTTTGCTGAAATTCTGTGGGGACTACCATTTAAATATGTTCCTAACATTCATGATAAGAATCGCGTGCAAATAGACAACCATATTTTTTTTTCTGCAGCTTGAGCTGAAAATAAATCCATAGAATGGCACGTAATTTAAGTTTTGCATATATTCGTCAAATCTTTAAATTTGTAAATAACGTGGGATATGTTCGAATAGAATAACCGGTTGGTTGATTTGATGACATCACGCTGAGTGTCTATCGGATGTTTTCATTAGCTTTCATCAACCGGTAGCTTTATCAGAATTCGCCTGATTATTCACCGGTAAACCAGTTATAGTATTCGGACGTACCCCTGAATAATTTTCTCGAAAAAGAATCCCTTTGAAATAAAACGTAATTATTTTCTGTCTCTTTTAAGAAGAAGTTCTCGATTCGCGAACGAATTTGCATATCATAATATTGACGCGCAGTCGTGTGGGATTTCATTGGCAGAGCTTTGAGCTGCGCGGAAATGTTGATGACGCAGAAAGAAGCATCTCGTAGTTTCCATTTGGCCATTGTAGGGTGTTGTTTTCAAAAGATGAAGAGAAGGTTTTTTAGTTTTCACCAAGTTGGGAAATTTAATTTGAAGTTTGCCCCGAGTATGCAGGGTAAGTTTGGTTTATTCACTCGAAATTCTAATCGCGTAATAGAAAATGGTTTTCATAAAGCTGATAATGTGTCATAGCAGAGATTAATTCTTAAATTTGCTAGGATCGGAACGCCAATGAATCATTACTGAATCCCGAGTTTTTTGGTGGAGGGGGGGGATACGAAACGGCGTTCCGGCACTAATTCTTTACTGTGTAAGGAAGAGCTACGGAGTTGGAGGGGAAATGACCCGGCTCGATCTTCAGGAATTCTAGAGCTTAACTCAGACAAGTTTTGAAATCCATTTGTTCAGGCGTGCCCACCTATAGGGGGCAAAACGTGATGGCGCCATTGAAATTGTAAACGAAGTGTATGAAGGGTCTTTTCATTCGTGGGGGGGGGGGACTAAGGATCTTTCAAGGAGTTGATTCTTCTAGAAAATGATTGTTTTGAAATGCCTGTTTTAGCTATTTAAACTTAGTACATTACATGCGTTCTGTTGTTTTTGATAAAGCACTGTATGGTTTGTTAACTGAATATCTTAGGTCTCGAAGAAGTGCAACCGTAACAACTTGTTTCACTATTTTTTTTTTTTTTTTTTTTTTTTTTTTTTTTTTTTTTGTGCCATTAATTTTTGGTGATTGAAATTTGTAGGCAAAGGGGGGGAGGCGACTCTCCTTTGTTATGCCCCCCCCCATACCTTCAATGATATCTTTTCGCCTATTTTCTTCACTTTCTTTAACTTTTAGGGAAGGATGTTACTATACTTATGATATGTTTTTTTTTCCCAAACGCTTTTAAGCACGTTTTACTGTTCTTTTTTGAATTTGAATTAATTGTACACATTTTAATTAAATTTAAGTTTTGTTTTTTCTTTTTTGATGCGTTTGCAATTAGTATTTTAATTCTGTTGAAGTGTAAAATGTTCATTTTTTAATAATTGCTAACTGTTTGAGTAAAATTCTTTTTTCTGCAGGAAAGAGGGAGTTTCATTTGCTCTAGACAAAATGTGTTTTTTAAATTATATTCTTTTACTATTGAGTTTGGGGAGAAATAGGGATTTTCAGTTAAAAGTTTAAATTAAAAAGATCCCATCGCTAATCCATCGGCCTCGCTTCGCTGGCTAATAGGTTAGGTTACGCTATGGTGTTCTCTTAGCGAGTTAGGCAATAGACAATAGTTGATGGATTTTTTACACGTTTTTAAGCTACCGTTAGCGTAATGGTTTATTTGGTGAAACAATTTTAATTGCAAAGAATATCTTTTTAGAATCTTGAGAGTGTGTACGAATTTTACTTAAAGAAAATTATTTTTAAACGGGGGGGGGGGACTTATCGTTACGGAAATTAAAATATAAATTTTTGAAACTGGATGGTATTGTACTTTAAACCTGTATTTAAAAATCGATCGCGTTTTTTTTTTTTTATTTTATTTTTTTTTCGTCAATCGCGAATTGCTTATCTTCACTTGACCAAAGTTGATGTTACTCTGATTTTTGAGACTGCCCTTATAACGTTGCATACGTTGCCTAATAACGTAACGCATACTCGTTTTTTTTCATATTTATCAAGAGGAAAAATTTTCGTCGCCATGGTTACAAATTATTTGCATTTTTTACACTTGACTTAAGCAGATATTACTTTAAAAAAAGGGTGGGGGTGTAAAATTACGTTTCTTCAGGAAACATCAACATAGATAAAATCTAAGACACATCTGGAGAAAGCATCAACATAGTTGAACTTAAAAAACCAAGACTTCAGCTAAATGCCAAAATCAGATTGGTAACAAAAATTCATTACATTGTACGGCTGTAAATAACATTTATGATACGTGTAGTGGTGAATATTGGTCATGAAATCTATATCCTAATTACCTTATCCTCACTTTTTTATTAATTTATTTTATTTATTTATTTATTTATTAATTAATTTATTTATTTTTTGATTAAAGGTTCTTTTTGCATTTACGGCTTGTTATATTTTCAAACGCCCTGAAAAATAAGTCAGCCGAAAGAGCTTTTCTGACTAATAAACAAAAGCGTGTATGTGTCCCCAAATGCTTCATTTAGTAATAATTGCCTAAATTGTATATATATTTAAAAATGTGTAACCCATTTCCTTGTGGTGTACGTTTATCCCTTTTTAAAAAATCATGTTCAGTAAAACTATAAGTTATTATATAGTACTACCATATTTTTTTGATTTGTTAGTATTACTGAAACCGAATAGGGTATTTACTTTTTGCGTTGCTTGCATACTTTTATTAGTTTTTTATTAGTTACCAAAAGTGCAAAGAGGGCTCCCATTTTTTAGCCTACTTTCCCAGAAAAAGAATGAAAAAGCATGAAAAAAGGCTTAAAGCAGCTTAAAAATATCGCGAAAAACAAAAAAAAAGTCCAATAAATAAAATAGTTAAATAACGAAAAATTAAAAAAATAAAGTAGGGTATTGAGATGGGGGAAAATCTGTCTGCCCCCCCCCCCCAAATACTTTTGACTGAATAGTCCGATTCGAACAAAATTTTCTTTGTTCGAAAGATCTCGGCGAGGACAAATCATTCCCTTATTTCACTTTTTGATTTGAACTATTTTTTGTTAAATTTTAAACAGTTCAAAAAAAAACTTAACAGTGCCTACGGGGAAATTCAAGGCAATTTTGAACTGTGAGGCGAATTTGCTTCAAACAAACTTTGTAGGAAAACGCTTTTGAGGAAAAACTTGTATATAAATATCTTTTTAATGTGAACAATTTTCCTATCAATTTTGAACAGTTCAAATCCCTAAACATTAGCGCCTACGGGGAAACTGAAAGTCAATGTAGATTCCGTACTTGAAGGCGGATTTACTTCAAACAAATTTTGTTGGAAATAACTCTTGACGCCAGACTCCGACTATTTAGGGGCACTTGACTGCGACTCCTGTGCCCGACAATTAATCGGACTCCGACTCTCCGACTTCAACTCGGACTTCGTATATTTGGCAAAAATTTATACACGGAGGACAAGTGACTGACTCCAATTCTTGGATATTAGACTCCGACTCCTTTATCTCAAAATGAGATTGACTCCGATTCCGCAGCTATGGTTTTAACTGTGAAATAATTATTGTTGATATGACTTGTTTTTATTTTCACCCTAAAGTTTTAGTTTAAGTATTCAGTTTTTGGCGAATAAACTCGAAGTCATTTATGTTTCTACATAAAGATATGCGCAGACTTTTTTTTTTTTTGAAAATGAAAATTATTTTTTTAAGTTGACATTTTAACGTTTTTATTTATTTTGGTATATGCATTAATTCTTTTAAAAATATTTTTGTCAACAAGGGAAAAATTAGATTTTTTTGATATGATGTATTTATTTTAATGAGCTTATTAATTTTAATTATTACTATTTCGTTGTGAAAGCTGTTAAAGAATTTTTTAATGGAAAAAAGTGTATTAGCTGCTTTGTTTAAAAGGTGCTGCTATTTTATTTGTTATTTTCTTTTTAGATGAGTGAAAAATATTTTATTCCTAGAAATCAGCTTAAAATATTAAAAAAAATATGTTTAAAACAATTTGCGATTTTAGCTAGTTTTGAGAAGATTGATTAGGTACTAGAAAGTGTATGGGTAATGGGTATACGGGAAAGTAGGCTCGTTCAGTTCTAGACGGAGCTTCTTGTTGTGACTGTTAAGATTTACCCCAACCATAGACAAAAACATTTGAAACTGTCGGGTGGTAAACGCAGGGTCTGCTTTAAGTGTAAGCACGAGAAGCACGGTCTTTGGAGCCCCCTAGCTTGTGGGGAGGGGGGGGCAAAAAATTACATTTTTTTTCATAATGAATGTTTGCATTTGTTTCGCACTATAAAATGCTTCTAAATATTTTTTATTCTAGTGTAAAAGTTTAAAAATTGTTATTAGTGGCTCTGTAAGTCTCTGGTCTATAAGTTCCAAGGAAAACTCTCTCCCATAGAGTGAGAACTCTCTCCCATAGAGTGAGAACTCTCTCCCATAGAGTGAGAACTCTCTCCCATAGAGTGAGAACTCTCTCCCATAGAGTGAGAACTCTCTCCCATAGAGTGAGAACTCTCTCCCATAGAGTGAGAACTCTCTGGAGTGACATCTAGCGTAGAATGAGATCCCTCGGATGTAATTCCATGTTGGTATGGAGCTCAACTGCTTATTGCAATTATTTTGTTTCTGTTGATTTACAATATTTCAAGATGTTTGAATTTTTTGTAATTGTTTATTTATGTAAGTTTCACATTACTAATACAGAGCTCTTGATCTTTATTGGGAGCTGGGTAAACTGAATAGCACCTGCTTATCTGAGCCCAGAGCCTGTTGAGAGTTGTCACTTTTGGTATCCGTAACATCAAAACAACTTTTTATTAATATTTAGCTAGTTTATTTACCTCAGCAGTACTTAGCATGCGACTCAGAAAATACATGCAGCTGACTGAGCATTCTTGAATGACCATGTTAAGTCAGCCAAAATCTTGACGGAAGCTGATACTTAGTTTTGTACAGGTACACTCCCCACCCCTCCAAAAGCATTTTTTTTTTGCAAGGATTTTGAGACCAGTTTGGGGGAAGGAAATACTTTAAGGTATTCAGTGACATTATCAAAACATACGTATATTTACATCCTCGGTCTGCTGCAGCCTATAGTCATGCAAATTTCAATGAGGTCAACCTAAAAAATATCAATGATGCAGATTGCACCAATGATTTTTGTATTTTTTTTTTTGGGGGGGGGGATGGGGAGGTTTATCATTTTTTTTCTTTTGGATGCTATGCCATTTTTCTCGGGATGGGGAACCTCTGCACCGACCAAAAGATAAGCAATTGAGCACTTTCTTCGGCGCTGCAAGTCAAGGGGGGCCATACAGGTTGGTTGTGCTTACAGTCCTAAAATTTCTAAATCGGGCCCTGGGTAAACCGAGGCCACGGTTTTGTTAACACGAACATACAAATCTTGAATTGTCGTGACACTAGCCAAACTTTTTACTAATCCGTCCATTTCTTTCGTTGGGGGGGGGGGGGGCATTCGGTTGCTGTAAAACTTTTAGGCGGTGGGGGATTTGGCTTTTTTGAATCGGATTTTCCTTTCGTAGCGAGCTTACATTAGGTAAGAATTTCCTTTCAGTGCCGCACTTTTAAAAGTTCACGAGATCTTTGTAGCGGCTGACTTCGTGGGAATTATCCAAGGTCGTGTTTTAACTAACTAAATTTTGAAACTGTTCAGGTAAATGTAAGAATATTTTGATAGCTGTCAACTAATCTCGCACTTTACAGGAGAGGTGCGGGGGGGGGGCGGGATCGTGGAATTGTGAGTTTGTGACAAGGGCGGGGATTGTGACAATTGTAAGGAATTGACGTCACGCATTTTTTTTTTCTGAATGTTTTTTAAAAGCAGTGCGACATTTACCAAAGGGTAAAGTAAAGATGGAGGAGAAAGGCGGGTAAAATGTTTTTAAAAAGTGACAGTTATCGATAGCCCGTTAACAAAAAAAAAAAAAAAATATATACAGATATATATAATTTTTTTTAATCGCCCGACACAGTTTCTGTGGCAATCTGTTGCTTGGGCAATCCTAACCTCTGGTAGCATTGCGAAGTCATTACATAAAACCTAATCACAGCATTACGACGCTGCTAAGTTAGTTTTCACCAGAGCTGCAGAGTAGGAAGAAAAATTGCTCACTCCGACTCCTGGACTTTGAAACGTCAAACTCTGACTCCGGCGTATTTATTCTTTTTTCAAATCGCCCCCCTCCCCTTATGGGAAGGGGGGGGGGCACTAAACAGAGATTGAAATATTAATTCCTCTTCATGACATTTTCACGTTGTATTTTATTGTAAACTGAAGACGCATACAACGTTAGAAATTCAATTTGAAAATCAAATTATCCAACAGTTGCGATTTATAAAGTGAGATTACTTTCAAATCCCATTTTCAAAATCTTTTTTGCTAAGTCAAGCAACTTTTCGTGAGAGGGAGCTCTCTCCCCCCTCACCCCATGTGACACCTCAATTTAATTTTTTGAGTTGGTAAAAATTGAAATACTTTAATTCTGAAAAAATTACCATATAATAAAAATCTAAAATTTCAGCTTAAAAATTCCAACGAAAATACTACACTGAATTGCGAGGAGAGGTCGGTTACATGTACGTCTGGAGCAAATTTTGCACAAAATGCGTCGGTATACAGCTTTGTAGAAATAGCTACTCGTTCATTTCTTGGCGCAAATTTTAATTTTAGCTCTAAATTAACCTTAATTTGAAAAATTTAAGATGAACTACATTTATAAAGAGTTGTAACCAAGAAATCGTGTACCGATTGTATTTTTTCTTTTTTTGGTGATAACCAATCGGTCTTAGTCTTTAAAAAAAAAATATATTTATTTTGTCGGATCTTTTGGATTTGAGCTTTCGTGCCAACACTTATTTCACCAAGCTCCCGTTGAAGTTTCCCTACTTGCTCAAGCGATACGTACATTCTTTTTACTATTTTATAACTCAGATCGAGGTAAAAAAATATATTATTTTTATTTGAAAGTGATTACTTAAAAAAATTTAGGCAACTAAACTGTTTGCTGACAGTTGCTATCAAGTTAAAGTTAAAAAATAATTAAACTAGGAGACGGCGTAGGTAGCTCTTACAGAACGTTCGGTAAACAATAAAGCCAGCTGATTGCTACAATGACAGTATTTTTTTAGTAGGATTTTATACATGTAATCAAATTAATTGGTAGTCAGTTTTTTTAAAAAAATGCAAGTAGTCAGTGAAAATTAAAGAGAGAAAAAAGAAACCCGGAGTCGGCATGTCATCGAACGAATCCGACTCCTTTACCCCTAAATAAGTCAGACTCCGACTCCGCAGCTCTGGTTTTCACGCCAAATATAGACAAAAACATTGGAGGCAGTGAGAAGTCACAGGATGCAAGAGGACATTTACAAGTTATGAGTTCAACGCGTTTAAAGTTTCGGTCCTAGGAAGGCTTTTATTGAAAAGTTCTTCTAAATCATTTAATCATGCCAAGCAGCAGCACCACTAGGGCTACTAGTACCATCTCTGGCTTCAAAGCAGAAGGGAGGTTCACCTGCCATTTTTACTGGTTATTTCGAAATTTTTAATTCAGGCACCTTGCATCCCTTTGCTTTTAATGTTCTCATTTGGAACTTTTGAGAGGCAAACCAAGGTCGCGGTGTAGTTAACGCTGCCGTACACTTTCTTGGCAATCGTTCAACTCTCCCTTCCAATGCCTTCGAGGAGGGGGGGGGGGGGTGCGGATTTATCTTCGTTTGCTAAAAAACATTCAGGTGAAAAAAAATCCACAGTGCTTGTCGAATCTATCATTTTCCATTTACAACTAGTAACAAAAGTTAAGAATTTCTTTTCAGCGAACATGACAATTTCGTATATTACGAATGTTTCTGAGCGACTGAACTTTATTGTGTTAGACCAGTGTCATGTTTTAACAAGCAGATGTTCGAAAATAAATTTCTGTAGCACCTTTTGAGCGATTCTTTTGAAAACCGATGAAGAGGTATCGAAATCTTTTCAGTTTGGCTAAAAACGTGAGAAACAGTTCAATTGATTTATAGAACCTATCATTTTTTGTGTGTAGCTATCTTTCATTGACGATAATTTCTTTCCGATTGTTTTAAAAGTTCACAAGGGCTTCTACGTTTATGACGATAAACTACGGTTAATCTTGCGAAATTTTGAAAACCCTAAATTCCTTTTTAGTAATTATTCAGTCTATCTTTTTATGTTTGAGAAAAATAATCGGACTAGCCAATTTTATTCACTAGACTGGAAACGGGCACAGTGGTTTGTCGAATTTAACACTTTTCATAAGCAGTTAATCCAAGTTTTTGGCTTATTTGAAAGAACAAAGATTCCCAAGCTATTGTGAATATTTGTTTTGGCTACGCAACATTTTGAGTTAAGATGAAATTAAACTATTTACTGATAGCTTATTTACTTTCATGCCCTTTGTGTACGATTAGGTGGTCGGACAGTAAAATTGTTTTTGTGAAATGCTTGAAATTGATCGCCCTCCCAAATTTTTGGGTTGTGACAAATGTTACTAAGAAAATATATTCCCTAGTACAGTTCCGTTAAAAGGGGGGATTAACGAAAATCGCGATATCGCTCTCGAAATAACGGTTCGGCAATTATCTACTAATTAAAATTGATATGCATTGAAATATAATATCAAAAAATTGTCAATTAATAAACTGTTAAACAATAAATTAAAAAGTATTAACTAAAAATTATCAAATAATTAAATATTTTACCTCTTCTACAAACTAAATTCAAAATTAGTTCAGTTCACATTTGTGCCTATTTTGCTTTTGTTATTTTACCATGCGAAATCAATTTGACAATCCCCCACGGCCCCTTTAATGGGAGAAGAGCACCTCCCTACTTCATCCTAAATTTCATATACTATCTATGACCAAGTTTACAAAAACGAAACATATTCTCACAATAACGATCCTTGTTTTCCTAAAAATGCTCTAGCATTTTGTCGAAATTGTGTCCTTATTTATTCATAATCCCAACTTTGAACTCTGCCTCCTTTTATTGCTGATCCTAAAGTGTAGTTTCCTTTTTTTCATAGCTATTCCACAGGAAAGACAACTTGCAGTCGTAATTTAAAAATTTCGAAACATAAAATTGAGTGAAGTAGAATTTCATGTGATATAATTGAACTTTTCCTCCTCATTTAAAGCGGATCTGCAAATGTAGTTTCCTTACTTTCATAGCTATTAAGCAAAAAAGATAAATTGCTGTACTTTATTTTCCTAAAATAAAATCAAACGAAGTTGAATTATGCATGAGTTTAAAACCTTATTTTGTTCCATCCAATATTGATACGTTTATTGTAATTCATTTACCTTCATGATTGTTTCGAGGGAAAAAAGCAGATTTGTAGTAATGGACGCCGGTTAATTGAATCAGTGGCTAATTGAATCAATCGCTTTAACGAATCAAATTGCGAAAAAGATAACAAAGTCCAGCTTTATTGAATTTTCCGCTACATTGAATGAACCGCTTTATGGAATCAAAACTGTTTAGAACAAACGGCGGCGGCCACTGTAGTAATTTTTTTTTAAATGACTAAAATCAGGTTGAATTTTAGTGGTTTAGAACACTGAATTTTTGGAACGTAATTTAAGATTTTATGAAGAATAATTTATATGTTTCAGAATTGATGTTTCATTGTGTTGTCAGTGATTGTTCTCTCATAAATAACTCAGCAAAATAAATAATCAAAACGTTCTTTCTGCACGCGAAAGCAAGCGATCGATGTGTTCAGCTTCAAACGCTTCTCCGGTACAATTTCATTTCTTCGTATTGTGGGAGTCTTCTTCCAAATGGGCGATACATTCGTCAAATCTTATTTTCAACTAGTGGTACCCGCACGGCTTTGCCCGTAATAGAAAAATTAAAAGGTCTTTTGGTTCGCCTGTATATTTACAAATAATGTATGGTGAATTTTCTCGCCAACTGGCTTGTACCCGTGTTACAGTACCACGTTATAATTTCGTATCACACCAATCGGCTTGTGCCCATGTTACGGTTCCACGTTATGATAATTTCGTAATTTACTCGTCCAGCTTATGATAATTTTGCTTTTAAAATTGGAATAGAAAAAGAACCACATCGAATTTTCGAAAAATCGCTTCGAGGTGCACACCTCCATGCTACGAACTAACTTTGTGTCAAATTTCATGAAAATCGGCCGAACGGTCTAGGCGCTATGCCCGTCACAGAGATTCACATTCTGCAGACATCCAGACAGAGAGACTTTCAGCTTTATTATTAGTAAAGATCAAGATTTTTTAAATAACATGGGATATGCTCGAATAGAGTAACCGGTTGGTTAATTTGATGACGTCACGATGAGTGTCTATCCGATGTTTTTCATTAGCTTTCATAAACCGATAACTCGATCAGAATGCACCTGATTCTTCACCGCACTCTCAGAAATGGACTTTCATATTTGACGAAATTTTCTTCGTTTTTGACGAAACCACTTCCAGGGATATGCTCCGAGCGAACATTTCGTCAAATTGAAGAAACTGCTTTTGTTAGTGGTTTGAGGATGCGAATTTCATCAAATGTAACGAAATATTTCTTCATTCTAGTTTCGTCAAATTAACAATCATTTTCGTAGTTTTGAGAGCATTCGTTTCGTCAAATTAATTTCGTCATATATGAGGACGTTAATTTCGTAAATTTTTAAGAAAATTTATTTCCTTTTTTTTTTTTTTTTGAGCTCATTAGTTTTTTTATTTTTGAGAATACAGTCCAACCTCGTTAATTCGAACACGCTTAAAACAAATAACTGCTGAAATGAACTTTTTTGCAATCCTTGTCTAATTGTTTATTGTTTTTCGGATAAAGCGAACCACGTTTTTAATCGACTTTAATGGTCCCTTTAAGTTCGTTATAACGAGGTTCGACTGTATTTTATAAGATTCGTGTGCGTGTGATCAAATCGTAACTTCAGAATCTTACCACCGTAGTTTCCCACTTTAATGCGTATAGTCACTTTCACAGGCCCGTCATTTATGGGGTCAGGGGGTCAATTGACCCCCTCCCCCTCCCGTCTTGATTTTTGAACATTCATGTTTTTACACATGAATGGCCGTCGTTTTAGTTGGTTTTCTGTAAAATTTTTATTGAGTACAGACTCTTTGCCATATTTGGGAAAAAATTGAAATAACGGGCCTGCAGCCCCCCCCCCCCCCATCAAAAAAAGACAAGTAATTGTTGAAAAAAGAGGCACATAAAATATGTCAAGTAAGTTTTTATTTATGTAAAAATGCAAACAAACAACTTCTTAAAAAATTTAAAACAAATCATTGCAGATTAAACCCCTCTTGTTATCTAATTAAATCCCCATAACGGGGGTTTTCCTTCAAAAAAATCTAATTTTTGTCGGATATTTACCAAATTTGGCACAGAGGTTCGTTATTGGAGGCTCGGGAATTCACACAAGGTCGTTTATGTCCCTCTATGGGTGGGGGAGGGGGGACAGACAACCTCGCATTGGGGGTTCTCCGGATTAAAAAAAGTTTTTGTCCGATCTTTTTCTAATTTGCCACAGAGGTTCTTAGGTGCTCAAGAATTACGCAGGGTATTTTTCATCACTTTATAAAGGGAGGGGGGGGGTGCTAATTGAAAAAAATCTAGTTTTTGTCTGATCTTTCCAAAATTTGGCACAGAGGCTCTTTGATGCCCGGGGATCCACGCAGGGTAGTTTTCGTCCCTCTATGGGGGGTGGGGGAGGCAACCCCTATGGTAGTTTTCCTACCATAGGGGTTGCCTCCATAGGGGTTACAAAAAAAAATCCAGTTTTTGTTGGATCTTTCCGATTTTGGCACAGAGATTCGTTATTTGATGCTCAGGAATTCTCATAGGGTGGTTTTTGTTCCGCTATAGGGGCAACCCCCATACGGGGGGGGGGTTCTTATGAAAAAAGTTTTTATCATATCTTTTCCAAATTTGGAACAGAGGTCCTCTGATGCTCTGGAGTTCACACATGGTAGTTTTCAACTCTCCATGATGGGGGGGGGGGGAGCAACCCCGCATTGGGCGGTTCTTCTTATATAAAAAAAAAGTTTTTGTCCGATCTTTTCTAAATTTGCCATAGAGGTTCTTTGATGCTCAAGAATTCATGGAGGTTAGCTTTCGTCACTCTATGGGAGGGGGGAGGTAATCTCGATGGGGGTTTTCCTTGAAAAAATTCATTTTTTGTCGGATCTTTCCAAAATTTGGCATAGAGGTTCGTTTATTGATGCTCAGGAATTCTCATAAAGTAGATTTCGCCCCGCTATGGGGTACAAACACCAAATGGGGGTTTTTCTTTTAAAAAACCAGTTTTATCAGGTATTTTCCAAAATTGTCACAGATGTCCTTTGACGCTCAAAAATTCTCGTTTTCGTCCCGCTATGGAGTGGGAAACCATGTGTGTGTCGGGGGGGGGGGGGTCTTATAAGAACCCAGTTTTTGTCTGATCTGTTCCAAATTTGGTACAGGTGTTTTTTGATGCTTGGGAATTCCCATATTGTAGTTTTAGTCCCGATATGTGTGCCAAACCCCACAGGAGTTTTCCTTATAAAAATCCAGTTTTCGTCGGATCTTTTCCAGATTCGGGCCAGATGTCCTTTGATGCTAGAAATCCACATAGGATAGTTTCCCATGGGGTAGTATTCATATGGGGTTCTACCCGATGTGATTAAAGGAAATATGTGACAAATTAGAAAAAGATCTGACAAAAGCCTGGATTTTTGTAAGGAAAACTCCCCTAATGAGGGAGGGGGGGTGGCCCTAAAGCGGGAAGATTATTTCAAACTGTTTGAACTACATCCCGATGCATCGCTACGTCGCGATGTAAGGATGGCGATGCATCACGATGTAGAAATTCCTACATCGCCCTGCCCTACTGGGAATATAAAAGTGCTACTTCCTCAGCAGACATTGGGTTCTGGAAAAATAAATCATGTGTCACTTTCATGCACAGTTACATCGATATATGCTCGGGAGAAATTTGCTGTAGATTTTCTTCTTGATTGCATCGCATGAAAAAAATTCCAGAAAAAAAAAATATTTTTATCCAACTTATACCACAAATTTCAAAGAAAAAGTACAATAAAATGGACAACTTTAAGTTAGTATATCTTTGTTCTAAAATTAGATACAGAAAATAAAATTAGATAATCTTAAGAAAAAACTTACCTTTTTCTTTTTTCAATCAATTATTTGTTTTATTAATTTTGCTTGTATGTAGAATGTTTGTTTGGCCAAATTAATGTTTAATACAGGAACTTTATTATTGCATGCATTTCACACTTCATACTTTGAAAACAATTCTCTGCCAAAATTGCAAAAGGTACTTGAAAATATAAATCTTAAAAAAATGCAGATGTGAAATAAATCTTTTGGTAAAATTAATTTAGTGTAATGTTTGTTTAACAATTATAAAATTTTCCTTTGCTATTTACCCCTGAATTTTTATTATTATTTCCAAACATGTGTAACATTAAATCAATGTATAATATATGAACACTCTGAATATTGTTACAATTATCGAAAAAATCTTCGTCTGTCTTGGTTCTGATTATCTCCATGATGTTGGATCCATCCTAAAAGAGTTTTAAAAAGAAAATATATGTATAATAAGTAAATGTGTAAGTTCATGGGTGTATGCCCTCATGCACATTGATCTTTTTAGCCTACTTTCCCAGTAAAAATCAGAGAAAGAAGAAAAAAGCATGAAAGAAGGCTTAATACATCTTAAAAATATCCCGAAAAACAAAAAAAAGTCAAAAATAAATAAAATAGTTAGATAAATATTGAAAAATTAAAAATTGGAAAGTAGGGTATTGAGATGGGGAAAAATGTCTGTCGGTCTGTCTGTCTGTCCCCCCCTAATAACTTTTGAATGAATAGTCCGATTCGAACAAATTTTTTTTTGTTAGAAAGATCTCGGCGAGGACATCTCATTCCCATAATTCATTTTTTGATTTGAACAATTTTTGTTCAATTTTGAACAGTTCAAAAAACTTAACATTAGCGCCTACGGGGAAATTCAAATCAAAAATAAATCTTGAACTTAGAAGCGAAGTGGGTTCAAACAAACTTTGTAGGGAAAAACTTTTGATAAAAAACATGTATCCAAAATATCTTTTTGATTTGAACAAGTTTTCGTTCAATTTTGAACAGTTCAAATCTCTTAACATTAGCGTCTAAGGGGAAAGTGAAAGTCAATATAGATTCCGAACTTAAAGGCGGATTTACTTCAAACAAACTTTGTTGGAAATAGCTCTTGACGACCTACTCCCGACTCCGAGAATTTAGGGGCACCTGACACCGACTCTGACTCCTGTTCCCGACAATTAATCGGACTCCGACTCCCCGACTTCGACTCTGACTTCGTAGCTTTGGCAAACATTTATACACGGAGGACAAATGACTGACTCCGATTCTTGGATATTCGACTCCGACTCTTTTATCCCAAAATGAGATTGACTCCGACTCCGCTGCTGCGGTTTTAACTGTGAAATAATTATTGTTGATATGATTTGTTTTTATTTTCACGCTAAAGTTTTAATTTAGGTATTTAGTTTTCGGTAAATAAACTCGAAAAATATGCGCAGACGATTTTTTTTTTTTTTTTGACAATGAAAATTATTTCTTTAAGTTGACATTTTATTTTTTTTTTTTTTTTTTATTTTGGTAAGTGCATTAATTCGTTTAAAAAATTATTTTTGGCAACAGGGGAAAAAGAAACGATTTTTTTTTATATGATGTATTTATATTAATGAACTTATTATTATTATTTTTTCGTTTTGAAAGCTGTTAAAAAAATTTTTTAATGGAAAGAAGTGTATTAGCTGCTTTGTTTAAAAGGTGCTGCTATTTTATTTGTTCGTTTTTTTTTTTTTGAAGAAAAGTAAGGAATATTTTATTCCTAGAAATCAGCTTAAATATAAAAAAAAAATATGTTTGAAAAAATTTGCGATTTTAGCTATTTTTGAGAATATTGATCAGGTACTAGAAAGTAGTATGGGTATACGGGAAAGTAGGCTCGTCTAGTTCTAGACGGAACTTCTTGTTTTCCCCTTTAGTTAAAAAGCTACGATTCTCATGTGACTTTAAAGAGCATCTGATTTCATTTTCATTCTTTTCAAAATATGATTATTTCGACGGTGACAGCTATTTTTCCAAGCAGGTTGCAAGAATGAGTTATTTTTACAGCGGATGGGCAAAATTTTTATTTAGGCAGACAGACAATGATTTATTTCTCTCAGTTGGTATCTGAAATTAATTTCTGAATAGCGTTCTGGAATTAGGGTTTCTTCAATTTATCGACAATCAGCATTACTTAGCCATTAAACTAGTTAATTCCTTTGCATATCAAGTCGTAAATATTTTTTTTTTCTTTGAGCTATAAAAAAAAATCAAGGGTGCGACAATTGTTGATCTGTGATTTTTTTTTTTTATTTCAGCTGACAGCCAAAATACACCGTTTTCTCCCGACTTTCGTTTTAAGATTTGCAGTTTTCTTGACGAATGTTTTCTGAAGTACTCTCTCCACCACAAATTAGTTCTATTAAGATACTAACAAATTAAGTAGTACTGAAACTGATGATTATGATTTATTTTTACTTTTTTCCGAGATTTTATTGTGTTATGATATCAATAAACAACATTTATTTACCGAGCCTTATCTCCTTAAACCACTACCAAATTAGAGTCAAAAACCCCAGGGCTTCAACACTCGAGTAATTGATAGTATAGTACCTTGAAATCATTAAAAAATATTCAAACAAAATCATAAAATCGTCAGAATTAATCGCTGGTGCAAAAATATTCAAACGTCGCTCTACTAGTTTGAGACGGAGGGAGTCTTACCAAGGGAGTATTACCTTTTCCCCAAGCATATTTGATTTCTAAAATATGCAATTTTCACGCAGTAAATAAAAAACACGCCAAGGGAGAAAAGTTGCCAAAGACAGGAGAAAATCCAAGAACATAGTGCTTTTCCTTGTTTGCGTCTTGAGAACTAATTGACCGATATCAATGGATTTTTTTTTTTCGATTATCCTTTCAATTTTTCAATTAAAGTATAGCTGTTCGGTTAAAATTTCAGATATTTTACTTTGCATTCAGCAAAAATCACAACTGTAACTTACATTTGGATTGATTGGTAGTTCATCAATAAAATGCTTCTTAATCTGGTTTCATGTAGACCCGGATTTCTCATTTTTTGTTATATAATTTTATTACCATATTATGCAAATATGGTAATAAAATTAATGCTGCATTAATTTTAGCCGTAGAAACTATGTATAATAGAAAAACTCATAATTATCATAAATCACGTAACACAAATTGACATAGAAAAACTTATAAATTTAGTGTATTAAGTGTGGAAATAAACAACAAAAAATGCTTATCATTATTATTTTCAAAACATGCTACTATATATATGTATTTTTTTTTCAATCGAGGTTAAACATTAAAACTCTATTTACATTAATTTATTTAATTTGCGGAAAAATTGAAAAACATATTGAAAATATTCTGCTGAAATATCAAGCACAAAGTTAGAGTTCTTTACGGAAATTAATATTTTCTCTAGATTAAAATGATTTGTTTTAAATTGATATTTACTTCACCTCATGCTTCAAGCAAGTAAAAACATAAAAAAAAAAGGCTTCACAAATAATAAAATATTGATACAACATAAACATTCACGAGAAACATCTGCTGAAGGGAAAGATATTATATAAACAACATGAGGTACGCCTTTAAAAGTCCTGCCGCCAACGAGCATAACAAAAAAAAAAAAAAAAGGTCATCGTTTCGGAACCAAAAGCTGCTATAAACGGTTTGCATTAAAACCGTTTAACCGCCGAACTATTGACGGATGATCAAATTTGAGTAATTTTTTGAAATTATGTCTATTTATGTCTAGTAAATACAGAAATAAAATAAAATTTCCATAAAAAAATTTTTTACTATGATTTTCAGCGTGTTCCATTTTTGGAACATTGGCGTTTTGCATGAAGTTTTTTTTTCAGAGAATTTTTTTAAACTAAGAGGTTTTGAATGCGGTTTTTATCTTAGCATACTTTATTGCGGAAAAAATAATATTTGAAATTGCATTTGTGTACATATCAGAATTCAGAAAATCCAATACAGAAATATCTAATGCCCATCATATGAAAGGAAGCGTTGCTGGTGAAGTCGTTTGTCGCAATGGAAACATTTCTTAGTCGTATTTTTTTGCACACCGCGCAACGTCCTTGGGATGCAGATACAATATAATGTCCGTCAGACATTCTGGACCGTTTATGTAAATGACAACGAGGCCCTGGAGGACTTTCCACTCGTACTTTTCTTCTTAGGAGGTGAGTTGTTATTTCTCTTCGGAACTCTAAATGCTTCATCTTGACTTCGTGTAAATCACAATGAAGTAACCAACTATTTACAACTGAAATATTCAGCGCATTACTAAAAAGATTCCACCACCATTTTTTACTCCTCAAATGAGGTCTGTAGCTCCCTAAAAGTTTATCCAAGACGTCCACACCCCCCATTTCTTCATTGTATCTCTTGATAAGATGAGGTTGTGGCACATCGATCTTGCATTTCTGCGCATTTGAGTAACATTTTACAGATGCAAGTGGCTCATGTGTATAACAATTAGATGCTACTGTAACCACTGCATTATCTTTCCAGCTGCACATGTACACTGATCCATCAGATCGATAGTCAAAATTTCCGCGATCTTCTTTAGAAAGGGCTTTTTTGGATTTCCGTGGACAATGGCCAGTTCGGTTTTCACGAATTGTTCCTGTTGCTCGTACACTTTTTTTTTGATAGCTGAGAAATTAAGTCATATGATGTAAAAAAGTTATCAAAGTATACTTCATGCTTAGACGTGTCAGTCAAAACTGATAATAGATCATTTACAACTCTGGATCCTAATTGCACATCAGGGGATCCTTCTTTTTTGCCTGAATAAATCTCCATGGAATATGGGTATCCACTTGAAGAGCACAGCATCCAAATTTTGAAGCCGAATCTTATGTGTTTTCATCTAATAAACATTTCACATGAATGCCGACCGTAGTAGGGAACCACAGATTCATCTATGCTTAATTTTTCATGAAATACACCAAATTGTTGAGGGTTTTTACACAATTCTTCGTAAATAAGGAAAACTTTTCTTAGTTTGTCATCTTGTTTTAATTCATGGTTGTCCATCAAATGAAATTTGTTTTTTATTTTTCGAAAACGATTTTGAGGCATAACTGTTAGTGCAATTGGCACAGATGTATCTTCTGCACTGCTCCAATACATATCTTCAGAAGGAACAGAATGGTACCCACTCAATAGCAACAAACCAAAAAATTGTAGGATTTCATCTCTGTCAACATCTATTCTTCCTCAGTGATATTGCCTAGTTCATCAGGGGGTAATTGGCATATATCTACATCTGACAAATCCAAATCTGTCAATGTCTCTAAATAAGCCACAGCTTGTTCTACAGTAAGAAATCTTGTAGACATTTTTTAACATTTATGAACAGTTGGTATACGTCAAACAGAATTTCCTTTCGCCCGAAAACAAAGCTAGCGAATTATTGAACTGCATTTAAAATATGAAGAATAAAACTCTCACTAATATTATTTTTTATTATTACGTGACAATGCAGCTGTCCGAGCAGGTGTGGATTCGGAGCAATATAGTCCGTCAAACAGAAGACTGTTATTATTTTCTTTGCTAACGAAACGTCATATCCTTTCAAAATATAAACTTACTTGGTTTTGCCAACATCTACATCAGAGTACATTCAAAATGAGAAAAAAAAGAAACATATATTACGAAAAATGAAATTTCCCCTTGGAAGTCGAACGATTTACTTCTTGGAAATTTGACTCCCTAAAAGCGCCAATGTTCCAAAATTGGAACATGCTATTTTGAAGGGGTACACCTTTCGGAAATATCATTGTACATTTCTACAAGCATTTTAAAATCATACATTGAAGTATTTTTCACAACTATAATAAATATCATCACATTTTCTGAAAAAAACAATTTTTGGTAAATTTTATAAGAAAAAGTTGCAAAAAGCTGAAAAAACACTCATCTTTGAAAAATCGCAATAAATAATTGAGAACATGTAAACAATCAAGCAGGAAATCAAAAAATACTTTGAAATAAGACTAAACTGTGTTAAAAAAAACTTGTTTATTTTAACGTTATTTCTTGGGAAAATTTTCACTTAAATATGATGTTCCATTTTTGGAACATTGGCGGGTAAACGGTTTTTTATTGCATCAAGCGCTTTTTTCTTCGAGTGTCATCGGTTTGTTTAAAAGGTTACTAAACAATTATTTAAAAATATTTTGCATGAACACTTTTGTGCCATAAAGTTCTTAATTCTTTTTAGATTAGTTATTTCTTCAAAATCATATTTTATTTTGCTATTAAAATAATGTTGTTTACCCATTCCAAAATATTATTTCTAATGGGTAGAGCAATATTTCATTGAAAATGATAAGTGTACGAACACTTTTGGGAGCAACTGTATAAATTATAACTTTGAATAAAACATTACATGTAGAGTGGAAGAAGAAAAAATATCAATACTTATTGGGGGATGTATTTATTGGGGGATGGGTACATATTTGTTTAAGAAAATAAAAATGCAGAGTGAAAAAAAATTTGAACTATTAAACTAAAAAATACACTTTGTTTTACAGAATTATTTTTGTGAAATTCATTCAGAAGTATGAAAACACATAACCATGCAATATATTCAAAGTTGAAATTAAAATCTTCAAAGTTCTATGACTTTTATAAAAGCGCTGTATTTATCATCTGCGTTAGTTTAGCTAAGGTGGATTTTTTTTTTTTTTTTTTTTTGTAAGTTTAAATTTGCACTAATTCTGTGGTCATGTTTGACATTTTTTTTTCAACGAAATAAAGGAAATACGTTTTTGGAAACTAATGTCAATAAACCAACATTTTCTTTTGCAAATAAAAAAATAACGCTAGTTAAGCCTAACATGGAGGTGACTCAAAGTTAGTTCAAAAAACACACAGAGTTCTAAACCTAATCGAACGGTTCGTTTTCAATTTTAATGTGCTTTAAACACAACTATAAACACAACACTAAACAAAAATGTAACAATAAATAAAAGAAAAAGCACATTGCACATACAAATTTCAATAAATACTAACCTTTTTTTATGAATCCTTTAGGATAATTTAACGAGCGAATACAAGACTAAAACGAAAACTCCCAGAATGCACTGCAATATGACGAAATCGGGACGAAATAATTTCGTCAAAAATTTGAGATTTCTGGTTTTGTCAAATATCACGTGATTTGGTGACGAAAGGATCGTCGAAAATAACGAAATAGTGCTCGAGGATTGCCAAATCGTCAAAATTGAGTGTTTCATTTTTGACAGTGCGGTTAACCAGTTACACCATTCGAACGTACCCTATTATAATTTTCACAAAAAGAATCACTTTGAAGTAAAACGTAATGATTTTTCTCTCTTTTAAGAAGCTCTCGATTCGCGAACGAATTTGCATATGATAATTGACGCACTGTCAATGTGGGATTTCATTGGCCGATCTTTGAGCTGCGGGAAAATTTTGAACACGCCGAAAGAAAGAATCGCGTAGTTTCCCCGTGGATAGAGCTGGTGTTTGCAAAAGATGTCGTGAATGTTTTTTTTTTTTTTTTAAAGTTTAATTTTAAGTCCTGCAGAAATCTCAGAGTATGCCTGGTAAGTGTCGTTTATTCACTTGAAATTCTAATCTTGTATTAGAAAATGTTATTCTTAAAACTGATAATGTGTTATAGCAGAGATGAATTCTTAAATTTCCTAAGTTTTGAATTCATTTGTTTAGGCGTGCCCATCTAAGTGGGGAAAAAGTCATGGCACATAATGTGCCATTGAAATTATAAACGAGGTGTTTTAAGGGGTATTTTTAATTTTGACGTGAGAGGGGATATTTCTCGCTGGAGCGGGGAAGGGTTTTATGGGTTTTTTTTGGGGGGGGGGGATTTGTTTCTTTTTTTTTTACTAAGAGTCTTTGAAGATTCTTGTTCTAGAAAATGATTAGTTTGAAATGCCTGTTTTATTTATTAATCTATTTTTGTGTTAAACTTAGTACATTACATGCATTCTGTTGTTTTTGATAAAGCACTGTATGGTTTTTGACTGAATATCTTAGGTCGCGAAAGATTTGAAAGTGTTCGACTGTAATAACTTGGTTTTACTATTTTAATTTGTCTTTGTACATCTATTGTCTGTCATACTGTCTTGTCATATTTATTGTCTGTCTTTTGTACTATATTTTCTTTTATGTGTGCCATTTCTGACAAATGAAATTTGTAGACAAGGTTTTTTTATTCATTTATTTATTTCATTATTTTTTAAGGGGCAGGCGGCTCGCCTTTGTATAGATATTACGACCCTATGCCCCCCCCCTTCCAAGGATAGCTTTTCGCATATATTCTTGTCCTTTTTTAAACATTTAGCGGAGGTTGTTAATATTCTTAGGGTATTATGCTGTTTTTTTTTTCAAACTCTTTTAAACACGTTTTACGGTATTTTGTTTTATATTTAAATTAACTGTACGTATTTCAATTGAATTTAAGGTATGATTTTTTTCTTTTTTGATGCGTTTGCAATGAGTATTTTAATTATTTTGAAGTGTAAAGTGTTCATTTTATAATAATTGCTATTTGTTTGAGTTAAATTATTTTCTCTACGGGAACGATGGGGTTTCCTTTGCTCTAGACAAGATGTGTTTTTTAATTACGCTCTTTTTCTGCTGGGTTTGGGGAGATATGGGATTTTCAACTAAACATTGTCGTTAAAAGGATCCTATCGCTAATCTATAAGGGCTCGCTTCGCTCGCTTAGCAGAGAGTTTACGTTAGCGTGGTCGCTTAACGAGTTAGGCAATAAGCAATAATTGTTGGAGTTTGAAAACGTTTTTAAGCTACCGTTAGCACAATTTAATGGTTTTTTATTTGAAACATTTTAAATAGCGAAGAATTTCTTTTTAGAATTTTGAGGGTGTGTACGCATTTTACTTAAAGAAAATTATTATTTTAAAACTGGAGGGGAGGGACTTTTTGTTATTTAATACAAAATATAAATTTTTGAAACCGGATGTTAAATTATTCTTGTATTGAAAAATGTTCCGTTTTAACGATCGCGTTTTTTTTATATTTTTTATTTATTTTTTTCAGTAATCGCGAATTACTTATTATCCTCACTTGACCGACGTTTATGTTATTCTGATTTTTCAGACTACCCTGATGACGAGAATAAACTTACTCGTTGTTTTCATATTTATTGAGAAGATAATTTTCGTCGCCTTGGTTACAAACTGTTTGCATTTCTAGGCTTAGATTAAGCAGATTTCCCTTTAAAAAAAGGGGGGGGGTGTAAAATTATGGTTTTTCAGGAAACATCAACAGAGATGAAATTTAAAAAACATCTAGTGAAAACATCAACATAGTTGAATTAAAAAAACAAGACTTCATCAAAATCTAAAATCAGATTGGTATGAAACAAAAATTGCATTACGTTGTACGGCTGTAAATAATCTTTATGATACGTGTAGTGGTGCAGATTGGCCACGAAATCTATATTCTTATTACCTTATCCTTATGCCTTTTTCTTTCTTTCATATTTTTGATTAAAGGTTTTATGCGTTTAGGCAGGGCTTTTTAAGTTTTCAAATACCCTGAAAAAAAAGTCAGAGGACAGAGATATAACTGAACTAAATCCTGTATGAGTCTCCACATGCTTCATTTAATATTAATTGCCTACATTGTAATATATTTTAAAAATTGTAATCCATTTCCTTGTAATGTAAGTTTCTCTTTTTAGCCTACTTTCCCGTTAAAAGTCGTAGAAGGAAGAAAAAAGCATGAAAGAAGGCTTAATTCACATTAAAAATATCGCGAAAAATAAAAAAATGTCGAAAACAAATAACTAAATAAATATCGAAAAATGTAAAATTGGAAAGTAGGGTATTGAGATGGGAAAAAATATCTGTCGGTCGGTGTGCTCCCCCCCCCCCCCCACGTCTTTTGAGAGAGTAGTCGGATTTCAACAATGTTTTTTTTTTTTGGTTCGAAAGACCTCAGTGAGGACACCTCATACCCATATTTCATTTTTTTCTTTGAACAATGTTTCGTTCAATTTCAAACTGTTCAAATCTTTTAACATTAGCATCTACGGGGAAACTGGAATTCAATACAGATCCCGCACTTAAAGGCGAATTTACTTCAAACAAATTTTGTTTGAAATAGCTCTTGACGACAAACTCCCCGACTCAGACTCCTAGATATTTAGGGCAGTCGACTCCTATACCCAGAAATTAGTCGGACTTCGGCTAGTACCTGAGGGTAAATTACCGACTCACTTTTTAAAATTTTAAGTCTTCGACTCTGACTCCGTAAATATTGACAGTCGTAGTAAGGGAAAATGACGGATTCCGACTCTGAGTCTTTGAATTAAAAACCTTCAACTCCCGAATCTGACTCTTTTTCTTCACAAAAAGAGACTGACGCCCACATCCATGGTTTTTACTTTGAAATAATTATTGTTTATATGATTTGTTTTTATTTTCACTCTATATGTATTCTGTGTTTGACGAAGAATTCAGTCTTTTTCTAAATGAAGATATGCGCAAAACGTTTTTTTACATTTAATGAAAATTTTTTTGATAATGAGCTGGATCGGAAGATATCGAAGCTTTAAAATTGACTTAAAGGAGCAAAGTTTTTGACGGATATTGTGAATGCAAATACAGAAAGGAAAATGTGACTCTGATCTCGCTGTCAAAAACCCAGGACCTTTCAGCCCTTCGTATCTGTTAACCATGTGCTAATGGAGTTACAGAGCTGTATATTTTCAATGCTGAACAACTAATGAAGTGAGGCTACTCGTAAGTTTTAGCTTAAAAAATTATGCTTCTGAATGAAGATCTTCTAAACATTTAACTTCAGATCAGCTTAGTGCTCTGAAACTGAATAACAATTTTGCTTTTTTTTTTCAAAACCTTCCTTTCCTAAGTGGTTTTTAGTGGTTATTGGGGATTCGATTTAGAACAAACAAGTTAAGTCCTCTTATTCTGCCTAAGCTTCTGTAGTTGCATGTGCTGTCAACTTATCCGAAAGTGAGTCATTAAGTTGCAAAAATTTTGAAGAAGTTTGGTTTCAATGCTACGTTTTCTGCTGTAAGTAAGATGTTTACAAACTTGAAGCATCCCATTGATTGCCATAGCAACTGGGGTATTTATAGCATCCCCTGAAAATGTGACTTTGTTAACGTGGGTCAGATTAAATGTGTTCTCACGCACAGTCTGAAAGAGCTTGGACATTAGGAACTTGCTCGTTCTTTCATCTCTCAGCGTTATTGAACTTTTGGCCACTGCTTTGAATTTTTCATCCTCATATTTATAATTGCCAATTCACTGATCGAGTAACGCTCCTGGCATCACTAGCAATGAAACCAGGACTGTGGAGTCAGAGTCGGACTGATTTTGGGGTGAAAGAGTCGGAGTCGTTGGAAAACATGCCGGCTCCGACTCCGGGCTTCTTTTTTTCTTTCCTTTTTACTGACTCTCTTTGTATTTTTTTAAAAACTGAACGCCAATTGGTTTGATTACATGTATAAAAAGATACTAATGAGAAAATAACACCTGTTATGGCAATCGGCTAACTTGAGTGCTTACCGAACTTTCTGTAGCCGTCCCCTAGTTTGCTTGCTTTTTAACATAACTAATAGCAACAGTCAGCAAACAGTTTTGTTGCCAAACATTTTCAGGTAATCACTTTCAAATAAAAATAGAAATATAGTGTTTTGTTCGATCTCAGTTATGAAATATTTAAAGAAACGTAACAAATTAGTAAGTCGAGGCCCGTAGCTAAAGTTGGAACTTTTAAGGGTGATCGGCAAATTCAAAGAAGTTCTGGCGCGAAAGCACGAATCCAAAAGATCCGATGAAATAATCTAATGTTTTTTTTCTTTATTAAGACTATTTCTATAAGATTGGTTCCCACTAAAAAGTATGGAACAAAATAATGTAAATGATTTCTTGATTACAACACTCAATTATTGCTGTTAATCTTAAAATCTTCATATTAAGGTTAATTCTAAAGCAGCCAATAAGATTTAAATAAAAAATTTAGCGAAGAAGAAATATAGGTATAGTTAAAGCTATTCGTACAAATTTGTATACCGCCATTTTGTGTAAAAATAGCTCCTGACTTATATGTGCCCTATTTTCCTTGACATTTTATTGATGAAATATAATTTAAAATATATTCACGAAAATTTTCAGAATTAAAATATTTATATTTTTTATAAACTCTGAAATTAACTTTGGGTGTCACCTACCAGATAGATGTCAACCGGGGTAAACCATCCATTCTCAAGAAATTGGATTTAGAAAAAAAGCTTTTTTTCCTCAAGATACAGCTTTTAAAAATTGAAAGCACACGATTTGATCAATATCTATTTGTTCAACATTAAAGCGGGCAAATTACAGGTAACTATTCCCAACTTTTTTAAAAAGGATTTTTAAGTCATCTCACTTTTTAACTCGTAAGTATTGGAAAATTTGATTTTGAAATTGAATTTCTAACGTTGTATGCGTCTTGGGTTTACAATAAAAAACAAAATGTGAAATTTTCATAAAAAGGAATTAATATTTCCATCTCTGTTTAGAGGTTTTCCCCTGAAGGGAGAGAGGGAGTTGAAAAAATACAATTAAAAAAAATATGGAGTCGGACGTTTCGAAATCCAGTGGTCGGGTTCGGAGTCGGCCATTTTCCTTCCGATTCCGCAGCCCTGAATGAAACTCACACCACAGCATGATAATTCAATAATATTTTTTGATAAGGTTTGACATGCGGAGAATTGCTTAGTTTTGACAAGACTAACAAAAATATTGGAGTCGGTGAGAAGCGAACGGATGCAAGAGGACATTTTCAAGTTTTGAGTTCAACGCGTTTCAAGTTTCAGTCCTAAGTAGGCTTTCATTGAAAAGTTTTTTAAATCATGTAATCAGGCCGAACAGCAGCACCTACCAGGGCTACTAGTACCATATCTTGGTCCAAAGCAGAGGAAAGGTTCACCTACCATTTGTACTGGTTGTTTCCAAATGTTTAATTTATGCACCTGCATCCCTTTGCTTCTCACTGCCTCATTTGGAACTTTCGCGAGGCATACCAAGGTCACGGTGTAGTGAATGTTGCCGTACTTCCTTGGCAATCGTTCAACTTTCCCTCCCCATTCTTTCGCTGGTCAAGGCTTTCGAGGAGGGGGGGGGGGGGTGCGGATTTATCTTCGTTTGCTGGAAAAAAAATTAAAGGAAAAGACTTTTGAGTCTACATTTTCAAGGTAAAAATTCCTTTCAGTGCCGCGCTTTTAAAAGTTAACGAGGTCTCGGGAGCGGTTGACTTTATTTGAATTTAACCAAGGTCAAGTTTTAACTAGCTAACTTCGGAAACTCGTGAGTTAAATGAACCTTTTTTGGCAATCGTTCAGTGCGTTGTCAAAGTGCTTGTCGAATCTATCGGTTTAAATTTGCAATTGGTAACAGAAGGTAAGAATTTCTTTTCAGCGAACAAGACAATTTAGTAGATTACGAGAGTTTGAGCGACTGAACTTGATTGTATTAGACCAAGGTCATGTTTTAACAAGCAGATGTTCGAAAATTAAAATTTCTGTAGCACCTTTTTGGCTATTTTTTTGAAAACCAATGAAGAGGAATCAAAATCTTTTCCGTTTGGCTGAAAACGTGAGAAACAGTTCAATTTGTTTATTAAACCTGTCCTTTTCTATTTGTAGCTATCTTTCATAGATGAGAATTTCTCTTCCGATAGTTTCAGAAGTTTACAAGGGCTTCTAGGTTTGTGGCGATGAACTAAGGTTATGGATTAACGAGCGAGAGATTGAAAACCTTAAATTCTTTTTCAGTAATTATTCAGACTATTTTTTTTGTAATTCTTCTCATAATTAAAAAAAAATAGGATCGTATTAGCCAATTTCATTCATTAGACCAGAAACGGGCACAGTGGTTTGTCGAATTTGACACTTTAAATAGCAGTTAGATACTCCAAGCTTTCGGCTTGCTTTGGATAAGCAATATTTCGAGTTAAGATGAAATAAGAATATTTATTGATACCTTATTTACTTTCATGCCCTTTGTGTCTAATTGAGTGGTAGAACAGTAAAATTGTGTTTGTTAAATGCTTGAAATTGATCCTCTCCCAAATTTTCGGGTTGTGACAAATGTTACTAAGGAAATACATCCGTTACGTTAAAATGGGGACTTTAAAAAACGCAATATCGCTCTCGAAATAACTGTTCGGCAATTATCTACTAATTAAAATTGTTCTGCATTGAAATACAGTATGAGTTAATTGTCAATACACCATCAAATAATAAATTATCAAGTATCAATTAGTAAGTTAATTATCAACTAATTAAATATCTTGCCTCTTCTATGAAATAAATTCAAAATTATTTCATGACTTCACATTTCTGCCTGTTTTTGCTTTTGATGTTTTGCTAGACGAAATAAATTTCTGGAAATCTTTCTTGAGCGTTGATTTCAATTGTTCATTAGTATAATTTTTTTTTCTGGCAGATGTCTTCAATGTTCTGTCCTCAATTTAAAGTTCGTCAGTAGCTGTAGATGTCGTTCTCCAATCCTCAACTCAAAGTTTGTCAGAAAGAAGCCTGGAAAGAAGTTACAGGTAAGTCGTTGATTTTTATTTATTCCGGTCTGCATAGATTTTGTTGAACACAAAAATGTTTACGTAGGTAACATTGTTTTTAGTTTTGAATCAGGGTAGTAAGAGAATAATGAATGAGTGTGTGAAGGTTTTAGAGAAATGAAGAAATATTTATTTTCTAATCAGAGGCTCAAATAACATTCATGTTAATAGGGTAGAGGGCGAACAAGTACACATGTTTGGGGCAAAACTCACACAGTGATACAGTTATTGGGTAATATCTTTTTTTTGGTGAAGTTTTGGGAACTAACGCACACCTACACATTCATTTAATGCTTTCACACATTTAGGCCTCCTTCACGCGAAGCAACTTAGATGAGTCAGCTTTCGAACAGACGAGCGGTTATTAGGAAGTGCAACCAGATCAAAAAGTGAAGGAATCGCCTGTTATTCTTTACACGAGAGTCAACTGTACCTGGCGTGACCTGCTCACCAGGCACATGTGCCGCCACCATTTCTCGCCAAAGGTTGATGAGCGGTTGTGCCTGTGGTGTGCTGGAACCCCAAGCACAGTTGACTGTCGTCTTATAATTTAAACAACGTCTACCAAAGACTATGCAACCTCTTAGCTACGGTAGACTAAAAATTTTAATGAAAGTAGGATTTGAACTGTTTACTTAAAAAATCAGCTTTATTTAAATTTCGCGACGATAAACACATTTTTTGAGCGAGCGCTAGCGGCCCGATAAACGGTACATTAAGTTCCGCCGTCGATATTCCGTGGCGTCTACAGAGGCATTTGCAACATAAGACATCTGGTAGACTTGTTTATAATGTATAAAATATAAAAATAAAATTTAAAAAAAAATCTTGACTTGTATATTTAAGTCAAAATTGACTGATTTTTTTTTTCGCACCTTGCGAGGGTGGTAGGCATGGCAACGCTTCGAAAACAGTAGACATATATTTTTCGTTAAGTTTAGAAGTAAGCAATAAAATTACCGAGTTTCAGCCCTATATATAAATGACAATTTTGCAACTTTTTGAAACATATTGCAAAATTTTTTCTTAATTATTGCAAATAAAACTTTTTAGTAGACTCGCGTTTTCTTCTTTTTAGTAAACTTACGTAATATTAAAAAAAAAAATTCTGGCTTTATATACGTAATGTATTAAAAACTCGCTATCTCCCCTACTATCACTTTCTATCTGGTTACACTTCCTAATAATTGCTCCTCTGTTCGAAAGTTGATTCAACTAAGTTTCCTCGTGTGAAGGAGGCCTTACTCTTAAATTAAACTTGACACATATACTATGATGCATCAATGTCCAAATTGATACACAACACATTTTTCGCGACACTGTCGGTCTTGCTTATTTCTGTGCTAGAAGCTCCTCTTATTTTTGCCTGTGATTATGACCTTCAACAGCAATCATTTGTGCAAAGGTCAAATGTTTCAGCATCGTTGCTGTCGGGCCATCGAGCGTAGCTGGAGGAATGGGGCCGGTGTGCACATAGGAATCGGCTTCTTCGAGCATGAGGACGGAGTGTTCGCTGTACCCTTGAGATGATGTCTGTGTTTGGGTTGGGGCAGTTTGTGGGGCACAGTTATTGATGAGCAGTGTTAGATCAGTTCCAGGCTTTGAGAAGGTGGGAGATGCAATTTCTTCCTGCACGTCTGTGTTGGATATGCAGGATGTCCGAATCAAATGTACCGAATTTGAACACTTGAGCATTAAAAAAAAAAATTGTAAGCGCTAAGAGGGTGAAATTGGTCAAATTTAGCAGCTGAATTCGTAAAAGGCATTTTTTTCTTGCGTCTGACGCACAAGCTCTCTTTATGAGCGCCCAGATAGAAAAAACGGCGTCACCGCAAGAGAAGGCACAAATTGTTCTCTTATATGCTTTTATGTTTGTCAAAATACAAATACTTAATAACAGTGCAAAGAATGTTGTAAACGAAATCCCTCCAAAGATAAGAGCATTAAAAATTGGTGCAAAACTTTTTCCGAGGCGGAAAGTGAACAGAAAAAGCTTCTAAGTGAGCTAGAAGAGAGCTTACAAATCTACTAAGAGAGCTCATTACTACACAGGTGTGACCCGAACTTGAAATTTTGGGAAGGTGGAATTCTTAATTAGCCGAATGGTAAAATACGGGTATCCATATCCTTACATCAAATGTAAAGAAACATTCCGTCATTTAAAAATGCAATATTGCAGATTGCCGAATGGTCAGACCAGACAAAATTTTGAGCAAAAAGGAAAGTTTGAAAGGGCACAGTGACCCTCCGTGACCTCCTATCAGAGCACCCCTGTAGCTGCTAAGGGAGCTCGCGTGTAATTGTTTTTTCAAAAATATCTCTTTTTTTTTGAGTAATTTCATTTATTTGGAGTTTTGAGCTGTCAAGTATAGCGACCTTTCCATTCGGTACATTTGGTTCGGTCACCCTGTATTCTGCTGAAGAACCCTTGGAGCCTTAGGTTTTTTCTACGAGGATTTCTCAATAGAGGGGGGGTTTTGTGAGGAGAAAGGGGGGAGTTGACTCTAACCTGTCATTTTGTAGGATTGAATACAAACATTTCAGAGTCAGATGCATGTACTTAAAAGTTTCTTGGCGCAAGAAACTTCTTTTGAGCAAGGGTGGATGGCCTAGTTGAAGATTGAAGTAATTGAGTATTAAGGCAGCAAAACCGTTATTTTCATCTGACAAAATTGAATGGTCGGATTTTATTTATTTTTTTTACGAATTTTCCCAAATTTTTCAGAATAACTAGCAAACCAGCTAAACCGCTGCCATAAAAAAAAAAAAAAAACCCTGAACTTCGGAATGTCTGCCGACAAACCTATAGATTTCAAAAACTTATTTCGTTTAGAATTTATGTAGCAAGATTTTTCGTTGTCTTCTGAAGGGCATGAAAGGTATGAGAAAGTGTCGGATTATCTCGACGCTGTAGTCTAGTAAATCGTCTGTCTTCGTCCGGTTCATTGAAAGCATACGTTGGTAGTGCAGATGAGTCCTATCATCGCCACCAGTCATTATGAGTAGGATACGAAAAAAATCTGAACTGATCATAGGTCTCAACTCTTGAGGTACTGACTATAAGGACAAGGGCTAGCGAAAGGGCTGCACTGCTGTGTCTGTTCTATCGCAGCTTTGCTGTCTATTAGCAGGTGGCGTAATTAACATGGTTGACAACCGCCGCGGTAATTTGTAGTGTCACCCTCCCCCTACAAACGCAAAAAGAAAAAAAGTTTTAATATTCTACGTAAACCTGAAAACAAGAAATTCATACAGTTTTCAGAAAAAAACAAATTTGTGTTATGACAATTTAAGTGGGCTAATGTACAAAAGACAAATAGAAACTATGAATACTTTTTATATTACTTGCCATAGACGCATGCGTGCAGACCGTCTGTAGGTCAAAATAGTAAAGGGTCTATGAAATTGATGGTCCCTTAATTATTTTGAACATCTCTAAAACTAAGGTGTGTTGAAAATATCAACCTAAAAACCTAATCCTGAGTTTTGTATTCACTCCATAATGTTAGCTAAGAAAGAATGGTCCCAGGACCCCACCTACCCCAGAAATTTTCAAATTTGTACTCTTAAAAATGCATTGCTTCATATTTTACGAAAACTAGCAATTACATTATGGGTTTCAACCCGCAGACAGGTGACACTCTGGGCAGACCCCCCCCCCCCCTGTAGCAACGCCACTGCATTAGCAATATTCAAGGCATCTAATCGATTGTTGCTGGAATAGGACTTGCTGACGGGTGCAAGGAGGTGAGGAGGGAGGGAAGAAGGGTGTTGGCGGAGGCTAAATCGGCCAAATTCAGCTTCTTGCTACACCCTGCATCAAAAATGTGAATCTTGGTTTATAAGTTTCTGTAACATTGTTACAGAAAATTGTGCAAGATAAGTTTTTGTGACTCTTTTTTTTTTATTTCATATCTTGTTAATTACGTACAGGGCCCGATTTAGAAATTTTAGGACTATAAGCACAACAAGCCCGCGGGCCCATTGAATTACGCAGTCGGTAAACGTGCCTTAATCTTTTTGTTATGGCAGAGGCTCCCATCACTCAAAAAAGCAATGACGTACCCTCCCCCACCCAAAAAAACACACCTCCCCCATTCCCCCCGAAAAAAAAATCAGTGTTGCAACCTATGTACACCAATTTTTAGGGGTTGGGATTTGATCTTTTTGGAGGTAACCCCACTGACTCCCCTTCCTTGTGACACCCTTATTGTTTGCATGACTATATGCTGCCATGCAGAGTCATCCAATCTTAAAAAGGAAGTAAGGAAGTTCTGAGTTTATACTTCATTTCTGTATCAGTGTATTTAATTTGAAATTGACATAAATAAACGATTGCAAAAGGTTCAAATATCTTGAAACATTGTAAATCAATAGAAAAAAAAACAACATAAGCAGTAATAGTGAGCTACTAACATGGAGTGACATGTGAGTGGTCTAATTCTATGCAAGATGTCACTCCTGATTATTGACTCACTCCATGGGGGAGAATGTTTTCCACTGAACTCCTTCCACTTGTTGAAACACAGCAAAAAATAACAACTAAATTTTTAAAATTACACTTGAATAAAAAAAAAACATTAAGAAACAGTTTATAGTTCAAAACAATTGCAAAAATTTTTATATGTAAAAAAAGTTCGTATTTTTTTTGGGGGGGGGGGGGGCTCAAGCTAGAAGGCCCCTTAGCCGGGCTTAACAGGCTTACACTTAAATCAGGCCTTGATAATTTAATCGCATATTCAGTATTTCGGAAGTTCTTTTGAATGGTACACGATCTCTGTTCTGTTTTCCCTTTTTGCACTACTTGCAATGGAAACAAATTGTTGAAAAAGAAATCTAAAGTGTTTTTTTTTTTTTTTAATTTGAAACCGGAGTTTCTTACAAAAGTAGAACGATTTTAGTAGAACTATACAATCAAGTATCAAAATGTTAGAGACTGGAAAGTGCAAATGAAGTGCTTTAAACAACTTTAATTGTTATAGGGCCCTTAAAAAATGTTTTTGAGACAACTTGAAAAGTGCTTCTATTTTATTTCTTAAGTGAACTAGGAATTGGCTGAATGATTCTCTCTTGTTACTTATCTTCCAATTCTCCACACAGTTTCTATTGAATAATTTTATGTATATTTGCCGATGTGAGCAAGAGACGATGCTTTATCTTTTCTCCTCCCTCTGTCAATGTCGACGATTTGTCGAACCATAAATCATTTTGTTTGTATTACTTTAATATGCAAAAGAGTACGACTCTAAAAATGTTTTTGCCAATTTTTTTCCTCTTTTCTTGTTCTAATTATCCGTTATGAAGAATCTTATATCTAATTTTCAAATTTTTCTCCGGAAGAGAATCCCCCCAGAGCCCCTTGAAGATATTTTTTACCGTATTTAAAGGAAACTCCTTATATCACTCTCCTAATTCCCTTATCCTCAAAGATAAATTTAACACAAGGGAGCAGGCGACATTTAAAAAATGAAAGGAAAAACGCATGGTTTTATGCATCAGAGGAAAAGACACGCATAACGCATAGTGTTTTTTTAATTTTTAAATTGGTATGTTTTGTCATTAACATAAGTTATCCGGACAACAAAAGGGGGGAAAGGGCCCCCATACTCGTGTTAGCTTATGGACCCCTTAAATCGAAATCCGACCCTGAGCATTAGAAACTTTGTCTCGTTTATCTCAAAGTCTGAAACACTAAATTCCCTACCTTCCAGCTTGTATTTTATCACAATAACAGTAGTAAAGGCTTACTAGTTTTAGTGACTCTGAGTTTTCGAAAGCTTTAGTTTTTAATTTCCTGTCCTGAGTCTCCTATTAACGAGGATTAAGAAGAAAGTTAAGTGTCCCACTATGGTGCACATTACTACAGCTTTCTGGATATTCGTTTTATTTGAGGTTAGTGGCACATGAAATTGCTTAACTCTGTGAGAAAACAGCGATTTGAACTCTAGTCAGTTTTAGGACACCAGTTTTTGTATAGAGTTTCTACGCAAAACAAACTAGGGGGCTCTGGCCTTGCTTAATTCGCTCTTCAACTCCCATTTGCCATCTGCAGTGTGCGACAATGGATGATTTTAGGGATGTGAGGACATTCCTGGATATCCTCGGGACTGGATGTCCTGCTTTTTAAGATTAAGAGGGTTGAGACAGCGGGATGTCTCCCCTGGATATCCTGTAACCAGCATCAGCAGTATTGACTTGGTAGACATTGCCAGTCCGGAGGAGATAATTTACAGACAGACAAGACATGCCCAAAAATTAGTAGTGTCATTTAAGGATTTCAACCTTCGGTGGTTCATTTCCGCCTGCGGCATATAATTGTTTTTTTTTTTAAACCCTTGGAGGTCAGACTCCCTAAGGTTCAGGGGGGATACACGTCAGAGTAACTTCCAATATATAATTTGCATCTAACGGTACCAGTTTTGATCTGGTAGATATTGCTAATCTGGAGGAGAGAGGGTTACAGTCAGGAATGTACAGAAACAAAAAGTACAGATTGCGTGAGTTCGAAGAATTTGCCTCGCAGGGCATGTGCCCCGGCTCGCTCCACCCTATATCCACTACTGTTTTACATTATTGCAGAAAATATTAACCTTTTCGATAATATGGCAAGGTGTCTGCTGGGTTAGTAGCTGGAAATTCTACTTTAGTCTTCACCAATGAGCATCCAGAAGTAAAGACTGAATTACATGCGAGCTAAGACACGAAATGAGTATTAAAGAATACCTTCACTGTAGAATCATGTAATGTTCTACCGTGAGCAGGTAAACTGCAGTATCTGCCGAAATGAGTTTTCGAGAAATTTGAAGAAAAGCGTTTCGTATTCAATACTGACATAGAAATGTTTGAATTTGACGCATTTTGCGCGCTTTTCTTTTAGCGGAAAGCAAATAAGTAAGCTTGTACAATAAAGCTAACGTACAATCGATGACAAAAATACAAAAAAATGAAGAAAAAAAATGCAGTTACTGCCCACAGCTGAGTGTATTTTAATAAAATATTTTAATACTTGAGTATTTACTGCTACCAATGTATTTTATCGACTAATGTGTAGTGAATGTGGTGGTATCTTACATTGCATTATAATCTTAGAAAATAAGTTAATCAATTTTTTCGTAAAAATGGTTTCTTGCGACAAATAAGCATACGATATTTTGAATTCCGAATCGAAACATGTAGGGCTTCACCCTCTGCTTGCCAACCCCGTTCGCCACCCGCGGCGGATGACAATAGATGTTCAAATGAATAATTGATGTTCATTGTTATCAATTGAACATAAATTATTACCCAATCTGCATTGAAAAACCGGCATAGTTCTAATTTTCGTGAAAGAGATATTGTTGCCAAATGCTGAGATACTTTTAGTAAACCATAAAATGATAAAGATTTTCATCCGAAATGTTACCAAAATGAGTAGTAAAATTTGTAGATTGTTTATTCCTGAGGAAAAAAAAAACAAATTAATGGAGGTTTTTTAGCTGTTTAAGGATTTGTCTTATTTAATTGGCGGGTTCTTTAAAAGTTTTTAAGACTTTTAATAGCGATATTTTTTGGTTACATCGAGAAAGCTGAGAAACCTTAGCGCAGTCTTAAGATTTCGCTTCAGAAACTGCGAGAGTTGAAAGAATTGCCAAGGGTGTCAGCTATTGAAATCTTTCTGCGAAACGTTTACTGAGATCTCTGGTCGATTGGATTACAAGCAAATGTTCAATCAACGCAAATAAATGAAAGCCATTTAACTGCATTAAAGTTCCATTAAAATGGAAAATACTCTGCTAAATACCTTTATTGGTCAATCTCGTCCAGCGACTATGTTACCCTTATCCCGACACATATTTACGTAATTATTAATCTAGTTATAAAAGGACTAAGCTATTATGCGTTTTAGACACAAAACATGTTGAAATCCCGGATATTTAAAAAGTGTAAAACGTAACTTTAAGATTTGACTTAAGAAAAGCAGATAATATACGCAATTCTAGCTATCGACAGGGAGTTGAGGTGGTTCATTTAATACTGAATTGGGTTGATGAAAACCTTCGAAAATGGAACTAAAAAGCTTATAACTAGTAAGCTTTAAAGGGTATTTTAAATTTTGGTTCTAAAAAAAGATTTCACACTCAAGACTGCAAATCAGAGATTAATTGTACTAATTTACTTCTAGGAACAAACATTATTGGGTTAACAAATTCGCGTTATGAAATTAATGAATTTTTAGTCGGAGGAACTTTTTTCGCACTTTCCAAGTATGTGAACTTGTTGCTCTTGGAATAGCAAAGAATGTGCCGCACTGAAACAGAACGCAACTTTTACAAAAAAGGAAAAATAAAATATACCTTTTAAACCAAACCTTTCAATCTTACAATATTTGAATTCATTACTAATATCTTTTTAAGTGAACTTCAGTTTCCTTATCACTTTGACGAGGCTCTTTTTTTATTATCCCTATCCTTTTGACAGGCTAGCTGTTTTAGCACAAGAACTTCTTAGAACGACTTAATTTGTATGAGGGTTCACCAAAACTCAACTCGGTGTACTTCTCGTTTTCAAGTGAAATTTTTAGATGCTAATCTGAGTTCAGGTCGTTTACTCGAACAAACTTTGAGGAATGTAAGGGTTTTTTTTTTTTTTCTTTTGGAAACTGAGTTCTGCTTTCTGATCAAATTGTTAGCGAAACAAAGACAAGCAAAACTTGAAAAAGCAGTTTCATTGATAGTTTTTTCTTTACCAAGTGATTTTTATTTTTTAACTTAGGTCATGTGTTGCCTTGAATAACTTAGTTTTCAAGCTCTTCTACAGCTGTTTATCTGCGGAAGGGATACATATTGTCCGTTTTTCAGGAGATAGCACTTGACTCCTCCCTCGTCACGTGGTATACAATGATTCTGTTCCGCTGTTTTCGGCAGAAGGTATATTCGGATTATAGCATTTTTTTTTTTTTTGTAAAAGCAGCAGTTTTTGAAATGTAGGAATAACTGAAATGACAACATACAAGTGATGTAAAGGACACGAAGACTTTTTTGCACATTAAAATGCACGCCCAAGTTTCGGATGCTTGGTTTTGTCTTCTTTAGAAGTGCGTGGATTGCTTACAGATCACCCCCACGTAAAATGGAACTCTGCGTTCGAGGAGGCGTGGCGAAGTGCCTTCTCGTAAAAAACGGACTATCTGTCTTTATATTTTGACGAATTACAACATACGTAAAATGCTATCTTGTTGCGTAAATAACTAACGATTTCATAATCTACACCAGTGATGCTTAACATTTTTCCCCCCGAGGGCCGCACTTGACACTAAAATGAATCTCGCGGTACAGAACACGTTAAAATTAAAAGGTATTAAAGTCTTGTTTATAGAATCGGCAAATACTGGATGGGGCAGAACAACTTGCTTTATTGGTCTAACACGATCATCCTACGGCCTTTGTTCATTTCAAAAACAACATTCGTTTAGCTGTTGTCGCTATACTCAGGGGCCCCCAGAAATGACATTTTGGCAAGCGTAATTTTCAATTTGCCAAATGGATCTCGAAATTTTGCCGAATGATAAAATACGAATATGTATACGGACACATAAGTACATCTAATGAAAAGGGACATTCGGATGTTGTCCCCAATTTTCCGAATAAGGAAAATTTTGAGGCCCCAATGACCGCCCGTGTCCTCCTATAGAGGCGCTCCTGAACATGACCTGGTAGATACTGCAGGGAGTTCAAAATTGGCGCCATATAACTGACGCATTCTGTTTTTATTCAGGGTAAACGTATTTTTTCACTGTTCTGTATGGCGTTCAAAGAATAAAATTTTTAGAGCTACATGTATTATTTTCATTAAATAACCAATTAACAAGCTGAACTGCCCACCTTGTACAAGTAACAATTATTTTATACAAGCGCCGCTTGCAAAATTGAAAACAAAAACAATTCAAGAGAAAAAACTTGTTTTGACAATGCTGTGTATTAGCAGCCTTGGTTTCTCCTGTTTTCAATCAGTTATAAAGTAGATTCGTCCAATGACAAATGCCAACAGGCTTCAGGTGGGCCTCATCCAGACCCGTCATTAAAGGGGGGGGTTCAATTTCTCCCCCTTCCACTGGCCTTTAATTTGTTTTGTTTTTTCATATAAGCGGGAATAGTTTTCATGCTTTCCCGGCAAAAATTTTATGTAGTATACAGTGAAACCTGGGTATAGCAATACTGACTATAACGATAACCTGTCAATAACAATATTTTTTTAGGTCCCAACAGTATCGTTGTAGACAGGTTCTACTGTACACCATTTGCCGAGTTTTCAGGAAAGGCTGACTATTCTTTTTTCTATGCAGTATGTCTCTTCAAACATCAGTCAAAAAAAAAAAAGTTAATGAAAATCGATGTAACGTTGATTCAAAAACTTTCATCCTTAAAGAATTGTAGCTTAGTGGCAAAAGCTTTTGTCCGAACGAATCGTTATGAGTTCATTGTTCAATCGGCAATAACTTAGGAATCCGTGATTTAAAATGAAACTTGTACTTTTTCTTTTTCGCTAGCCGGTTCGAACATACGTCAAAAGTACATTAAATTTAAGTTGGATTTTTTCTGAACTACGGAAGGATGTTTTGTGCATGAAGTTTATAGGTTATGCATAGTAAAGTTTTTCGTTCGCAAAAAAAATTGGAATTTGAAGCTAGTTTTTTTAATAAGTGTCTGGCTTATCCCACTTGGCAGACAGCAGCATCTAAACCAAGTCCATTAACGCAAATTCTCGCAGACACCCAAGTACTGCACCAGGTTTGGAGTTTAGTTGAAATATCGAATCATGATAATGGGTACTGAATAGCGAGTCTTTTAGTTCTTGGCCAGAGATGCAAAGACCTGGGCACCCAAATGCGCCAAAGGGACAAGTCCGACTTTGCCCACCCGGCTATACTCCCCGGCATAGGGTACCTATTTTAGTCGCCTCTTACGACATGCATGGGCTGCAGTGGGACTATACTAACCAGATACCACATGGGGGACTAATAAAAGTAGAAAATAATATCCTTCTTCGTCAGCAAAATGACATGACCTGAATTCAATTACATTGAAATCCAATACAACGAACTTCAAAGCCCGAAAACTTTTATACTTGTAACGGGCTTTTTATTGAAATCGAATTCAAGCAATGTAATGGATATCAAAGCTGAACTGAATTTCTTTTGTTGGAACAAATATTTCTTTGCATTGGTATTCGTTGGAACGGGCTTTCGCTGTAATGGCATTTTCGAGAAAAAAAAAATACTAGAAAACTAGAAGTTTATTATCCATAGCCACTTTATTTTATTTTTTCGATTATGACAACTCAACCATTTGCAGTTAACTAATAAAGAATAAAACTTGACTTCATTGAAAGTTAGTAATTCAGTCGAAGACTCAGTAATCGGTAGAAATTTCTTTTTGTTAAAAGTAATGGTTTTGCGTGTAGCAGTTGAATTTAGGAATTAGATAAGTAAATTGGAATGTTTTGCTAAGCAGTTCATTCATTTTAATCTGTCAGTGACGTACATAGCACACATGCAAATAATTTTATGTACAATATAACCCTTATTGTACTTGGGTCCATGGAATCTAAATGAAGAGCCTAAACTTCAATTCCATTTGAGAGATTTGTAGTAGAGTAACAAAATAACTTCAAAATACCTTGCCGTATGGAAATTGAATCCACTAGGTGTGAATTTTACCGTAAATATTTGAAAGATCATTTGAGCGATGATAGTTTAACTACGTAATGCGTAGATTTAAAATAGTTTCAGTTTATTTCAATACATCATTTTATCATAAATCATCAGATTTCATCCTTGAAAAATTAACTAAGAATTTTAAATGACGATTAATTTGTGCATACGTGTCCCCTTTGACTTTACATGATGGCCGATACTAATCGGTTTCATGCAAAAAATGAGCTGGTCTCTTTAACACATTTCAAAAGTTTTTCATTTTTGCAACTTTTAATGAGATTTTTTGAAAAATTTCATTAAATTTCAAAAAAGAAAACTAAATTAGCTTTATATAGATTCTTTTCTCGAAAATAAATATTTGAGTTTTAAACATTTCTTGCTTCACTGGATAAATGCTTAAACAGTTATTTTCTTACCCCTAATTAACTGAAAAAAACTGAAATTCAGGGGATAACCTTAAAGTAACCGGGCGTAAAATCAAATGTCATTTAAACAGAAAGAAATTTCAGTTTTTTGATTCATTTTTTTTAATGTGTGGGAAAAGTATTTTAATAACTATGTAAAAATCTAAAAGTATGGTTGCACCTATCAATACAAATTAAATGCATGAATGTATGTATTACCTAAGCACAAAACTGTAATGAAATTGAATTCAATTATACAGTAATTCGAAACATTTCAAAAACCACGGTACGTAAGATTGAAATTTGTTAACTTTTGAAAATATTCTCAATCGAATTTAATTTTTTTAGGGGAGAAAATCAAAAATTGAATATTTTTGCATAATTTTTTTATATATAAAATTAAACTTTTAAAACGAGCTCCAAATGTTATGATTTGCACAGCTTAACTATTGCAATCAATTTATTAATTAAAGTTTATTGATGTAACTCTGAATAAATCATCAAAAATTGTATCCTTACCTCAGAGCCAGGCTAACATAAGTCACATTACTGCTACTTTGCAGGATTGCGAAAAAACTTTCCTCTGGTGCACATAAAGGATGGTGATCGTGCTCTTTTATGCTAATGAATAGTTATAAAAGATTTTTTTTGTAGAATTACATGGTGATGACTGGATGTGGAATACGATTCTGCATCTAAAGCAGTAATAACCGGAAAATTACCATTTTGGGAATTACGTTAGTCTGGCTCTGAGGTCAGATATTTATCTAGACTATTGTTTGACTTTCTATATAAAGAACTTAGCTTGCTGTTATATTTCAAGCTTGCATGTTTATTCATTTACAGTGAAACGCCGATTTTACGTCTCTCAAATCTGCGTTTTCCCCAGAATTTAATGTTTTTTCATAGTCCTAGCATCAATTTGCTGCTATGTATTTCCTGTATTTTAAGTTTTTAATCCTGTCCATTGAGAAACGTAAAATCGAGGTTTCATTGTGCATGCTGTTATGATTAATCAGTTGACACTGTCTTAAGAATGATCTTTGTTTCGCGCACCTCTCCTGTTTGAAGTAAATGAAAAAAAAATGTGCTTAGTTTATTTTTTAATTTTATTACATTATTATTTCTTAGAGAAAAACCTTGTCTTAACGATTATAAATACATCGGATGATGTAACAATCTCTTGATCAGTATACTACGTAAAGAAAGCTCAGCTATTTTGTTTTTTAATTTAATTCTTTTTTTTTCAAATTGAGAGAAAAAATTTACATTGTGCGAAATTTAGTGATTTGGCTAATTTAAGAGTTATAGAACAGTCTTCTAATCAGTGTGTTATTTGTTAATATAAAAGTGAAGGTTTATTTTTACATTTTATGATTATTTATTTTTATTCAAAACTGAAAGTTTTCAACTTGTGAAAACGAGAAATTAGTCAAGCTTAGGTACTAAAATGTGCCATCATTCAGGAACTTAAAGTAGTCAATGTCGTTAGCTAAAAAAAACTTTAAAGAGCACTTTAAAAATGGACTAAACAGATAGGTTTTTAATTTAAATGTTTGAGATTATTCTTTATGAAAATATATAACTAATTTTTTAATTTATTTTATGTAATTTTAAGAGTTCAGAAGTGTTTTTAAAATTTTTTTTTCAATTTTTTTCCACATAAAATTAAGTTTTTCAGGATTGCCTACTTTAAATAGTTTTTTTCTGATCAGTTTTTCGACGATATGTTTGAAAAAGAAAATACATTTCATCATCATAATGACATATGTCCAAATAAATATATAAATTCAAATACAATGCTGTTTTTTATGCATTGGAGTACAATTAAAGTTTAAAACAAAACAAATGGAAAGTCATAGAACAATTTAAAATTAAGCACAGAACATTTTCTTTAAAAAATGTTTAAAATTTTAATATAATTATTTTGATAGAATTTATATGTGTATTAAGTCATTCTCTTTTCTAAAAGTATCATAATTTTTAATGAAAAAAAATCGCCTGAAGTCAATTTATTGTTAAAACATGTTGTAGTGTTGATTGTTTTAAAGAAATTGACATTTTGCACATTGTGAAACATTGAGAGTATTAAGAAAATAATGCTTCTGGACTTGTTGAAGCTCGAATTTACGAACCTCTACTTAACTACTTAAAGAATTAGACAGCATACGAGGTTATCTTGTATTGAGACAATGCTGTTCGATTTTACGAAAATCTCGATTTTGAGAACGTTTTTCGTTGTCCTAAAGTGTTTGCAGATCGATTAAGTTAATTTACGTATTTTATTACTAATTTGAAAATTTATTCGAATTATGTATTGCATATTTGTTCTTAAATCGATAATTTTAGTAAATGTTATCAAATTTCTGAAAATTGTGAGTGGTGATGAAGCAAAGTTCAGTCATTCGAGGCTAGTAACCTGTCTGAAGATCCAGTTATGTCAACCTGGGTGGGATGCAGGTAGCCTCAAGTCTCCTGATTGCCTCCCAGTAATGGGAATGTGATCAGAGGAGTAAAACTGAACTCACTCATTTGTTGTGTTGAAAATGCTGTACTATACTGCAAAAAATATATATATATAAAAATTAGGGCAAGTAATTTATGCGTCCGAAAACATTGATACTTTTATGATGATCTGGAAAGACTAAACTATACTAAGATTAACTTAATTGTATGTTCTTATAAATTAGAAAAATATGAAACTGTTTAACCGTTTAAGGACTGAAGTATTTTATCACTAATTTTAAAATTTGTTTCAAGTATAAGTTGCCTATTTGTTCTCAGCTTAATAATTTTAGTATTTCTGAGAACGCGTTGAGCGGTGAGGAAACAATTGTTCAGTCGTTAGAGGCTAGTAACCTGTCTGAAGATCCAGTTATGTGAACCTGGGTGGGATGCAGGTAGCCTCAAGCCTCTTGATTGCCTCCCAATAATGGGAATATAAGACGGGTAAAACTGAACTCACTCATTTGTTGTGTTGAAAATGCTGTACTACTGCAAAAAAAAAAAAGGCAAGTAATTTATGCGTCCAAAAACGCTTCTTACTCTGCTCTTTTTGTTGCTACCTATATGGTGATCTGGAAAGACAAACTTATGCTAAGACTATAACTTAATTGTATGTTCCTGTAAATTAGAAACATATGAAACTGTTGAGTGTTAACCGTTTAAGGATTGAAGTATCTTATTATTTATTTGAAAATTTGTTTCAAATATAAGTTGAATATTTGATCTCAGCTTAATACTTTTAATAGAAACTTAATACTTTTAGTATTTCTGAGAACTCGGGACGGTGAGGAAACTAATTTGTTCATTCATTAGAGGTTAGTAACCTGTCTGAAGATCCAGTTATGTGAACCTGAGGGATGTAGGTAGCCTGAAGTCTCCTGATCACATCCAGGAAGGGGAATGTGATCAGAAGAGTAACACTGAACTAGCTGAATTGGTGTATTGAAAATGCATTACTAATAGAAAAAGCTTTCCGTTTCCGTATCAAATTTTCATCTGTAATCCATTGCAAAGTTATTTACAACGGCTTTATGAAATATTTAAATGAGCTGTATGCATTTTTATTGATATAACCGCAGGCTTCATTAAGAGATCCTCACATTACGGAAGTTTTCCTGACTAATGTCCAATGTTACGGCTTAGAAGCATGATCAACTGAACTGTAATCGAGCTGAACTTCAAAAAATAATTTCAAGCTTCTCCAGAAAATTATAACCAGGGGCAAATCCCAAAATGGCAGAAAAAACTTACGAAGTAAAAGCTCTTGTCCAATGAAAGGAAATTCGGTCTATTGAGGATGAATAGGAAAAGAATGCCTCTGAATGAAAGACTTTTCCTTGAATAAAACAAAAGTACCCATGATATGAAGCTATTTGAAGTCTGTTATAAAGAAATACCTCCACCCCCCCCCAAAAAAAAACCGCTTCTCTCTTACTGAAACTCTCTTCTGTGAAAAACACCCCGTTTGTGACTGGAAACAAATTTCAATTGAAAAAACCTTTAAAAGTCAATACAACTGCTATCGAAAAAAAGGAATATATCTTCGATGGAAAGAACTACTTTTCACTGATTGGCAGAACAAAAACTTACTGATAGGAGATCAACGCCTATGAATTGAAATAAACGCACTCCCAATAGAAAAAAAATAGATCAACTGTTGGAACAAAAAATCCACCGAATAAATGAAAAAAAAAATGGGGAAAAGAAAAAACTTTTTGGAGCAAAAAAATTTCTCTTGAAAACACTGAGAACAACACCGGATGAGGGGGGAGGGTCATTCCTCATTGGGGAGGTAAAAAATCCACCCAATGAGAAATAAAACTGAATGAGAGAATTGAAAAAAAAAGGAATTGATCCTGCCCGGATTGGAGGAAGGGACTGATCTTGCCCGGATGGGAGGAAGGGGCTGATCCTGCCCTGACGAGAGAATATCAGTATTCTCTGAATATGTTGTTTAAATAACGGATTCAACCAGTATTTCATCTGCAAAGTGAAAATACAACTGATCTTCGCAAAATGCCAAAAAAAAAAAAAACTAAATAAAATAATTAAATAAATAAATAAAATGAAAAATAAAATTTATCCTTCAATTAAAAAAAAAATTCAATAAAAGGAAATAATTTTCTGGTTTAAAATATAAAAAAAAGGTCGGATTGAACATACAGAAATAATGTTGATGGACATTTTATAAAGCAAGTAATGAATAAAAAAAAAACCTGAATTGGAAAAATGTTTACTCCCTACAAGTGAAAAATGTATTAATTTCAGTGCTTTCTTTCAACTCGGCAATACTGTTGATAAATGAAATTTTGATGAATTTTGAAAGCAAATATTTTACAGTTTGTATGAACTTAATTACGTATAATTGTTTTTAACTATAACCTGCCACTTGTCCTAGTTTAACTATAATGTAAAGATTTTACTGTAATTATATTTTTTGCATCAAAACTATTCAAAGAAGAATATATGTGCTCTGTATAGATAAAAAAGAAAAAAAAATATCTTGGCAAGGAAAGTGACGCAACTCAAAATTTGAGAAAAACATTTTTGGTATTGATTTAAAATCTAAATTTAATACTCTTTCCAGCCTCAAATTCATACAAAGTTAGCTTACATAACTGGTGCGTGGTGGCGTAGAAACAATGTAATCAATAGTGACACATAATTAAACTTTCATAATTTAGATGAAAGATATTCCAACTTTAAGTTAACATTATGAATTTACGCAAAATACACTAACCAGTAAACACCACAATATAATTTTTTGCTAATATTGTAGCATTTGAGACTAAACCGCTTGAAACTACTGTTGCGTAAAAACTTAATTTTCTCGTATATTTTTGATTTTTTTTTTCTTTAGTAGTGTCACTTCCCTTTGCCGGTACGCAATATGCACATTAGTGTCAACTGTGATAACTTGTTATTTTGTTATGCTCCTGTTCAGTTAATATTACTTCTCAAAGATGTTTACAATTTGGTACTTTCTTTACGAACCAAAAAGTGAATGCAATATTTAACTGTGTATAGTTTTGAATAATTTTATGTAGCTGTTATCGGTCAATTTTTTCCCTAGCCAAATGTTTGAGCCAGCAGTTTTTTAGCTTTTACCTAAATTCTTTATAGCTATGCAAAATTTATTGCTCAATTGAAAAGTGTTATCATAGATATTTAATTGTGAAAATAAACATTCTTAAATAAATTATTTTCTTGGGAAAAATACTTTTCTCGAATTTAGGATTGAATTCTGCATTTAGGACGAATATTGTTAACCACTTAAACCTGGGAATGACGCAAATAGGTCATAACGAAAACAAGTTCAATAGGTAGCATTCGAAAGAGCATGTTAAGAGATTTTTTGACGCAACTTATTTGCCCTCGTGCCCCACTCGCAAGATATAAAGTCTCCATGACTGATATAGTTTAAGAATAGCGCCAAGTATAAAGCGTTGGTGAACAGTGGAAGTTTCCCACGACGTCTTCGTCTGCAGACTGATGTCTTGCAATGTGCAATTCATCAATCTGCAGAGCGTGTGAGAGATGTCTTCCATTTCTTACGGAAACTTGCTACATTTGGCGTATTTTCTTAAAATTTCGGCAGTTTTTATCTCGATTACGGTGACGGGGGGGGGGGGCAAATAATTTATGCGTCCGAAAACGTCTTACTCTACTCTTTTGATTGTTACTTATATGGTTTCCTGGGAAGACTAGATTAATACTGAGACTATTACTTAACTGTATGCTAATGTAAATTGAAAAATATGAAACTATTGAGTGTTAACTGTTTAAGGATTGAAGTATCTTATTACTTCTTTGAAAATGTGTTTCAAATATGAGTTGCATATTTGTTCTCAGCTTGATAATTTTCAAATTAATATTTCTGAGAACGCTTTGAGCGGTGAGGAAACAAATTTGATCAATCATTAGAGGCTAGTAACCTGTCTGAAGATCCAGTTATGTGAACCTGGGTGGGATGCAGGTAGCCTCAAGCCTCTTGATTGCCTCCCAGTAATGGGAATATAAGACGGGCAAAACTGAACTCGCTCATTTGTTGTGTTAAAAATGCTGTACTGTTGCAAAAAAAGGCGAGTAATTTATGCGTCCAAAAACGCGTCTTACTCGGCTCTTTTTATTGCTACTTATATGGTGATTTAAAAAACAAATTTATGCAAGACTATAACTTAATTGTATGTTCCTGCAAATTAGAAAAATATGAAACTGTTGAATGTTAACCGTTTAAGGATTGAAGTATTCTATTACTTGCTTAAAAAATTGTTTTAAATATAAGTATATTGTATTCAAATATATTTGTATTCAAATATAAGTATAGGTAATTTGTTTCTAATATAAGTATTTATATGAAATACAAGTGCATATATGTTCTCAGCTTAATACTTTTAAAATTAATATTTCTGAGAACGCTTTGAGCGGTGAGGAAACAAATTTGCTCAGTCATTCGAGGCTAGTAACCTGTCTGAAGATCCAGTTATGTCAACCTGGGTGGGATGCAGGTAGCCTCAAGTCTCCTGATCGCATCCCAGTAATGGGAATGTGATCAGAGGAGTAGAACTGAACTCACTGAATTGTTGTAGTGAAAATGCATTTATTACTAATGAAAAGAAAAAACTTTCCGTTTCTGTATCAAATTTTTATCTGTATTCTATTGTAAAGCTATTGAATAGGGTTTTATGAAATATTAAAATGAATTGTATACATTTGCATTTATATAACCGCTTTATTAAGAGATCCTCACATTACGTAAAGTTTTCCTGGCGAATATCATCAGTTGAACTGTAATCGAGCTGAATTTCAAAAGATTATTTCAAGCTCTTTTAGAAAATTATAACCTAAAAAGGGGTAATTATCAAAATGGCAGAAAACACTTTAGAAGTGAAAAGCTATTGTTTAATGAAAGGAAAATTAAGAGTATTGAGGAAAATAATACCTCTAAATGAAAGACTTTTCCTCGAATAAAACAAAAGTGCCCATGGCATTAAGCTATTTAAAATCTTTTGAAAAAAAAAAAAAAAACCATCTCAAAAGGGGTTTAAAAAAAACGCTCCTCTCCTATTGAAAAACTCTCTTCGGTGAAAAAAATCCCGTTTGTCATTAGAAAGAATTTCCAATTGAAAAAAACTTTTCAAAAGAGATACAACTGCTATCGAAGAAGAAAAAAAGGAATCTTCGATGGAAAGAAGGACTACCTTTCACTGACTGGCAGAGTAAAAACCCTACTAGTAGAGATCAACACCTATGAATTGAAAGAAACGCACTCCCAAGTGATAAAACAATACCAACTGTTGAAGCAAAATTCCCCCAAATAATTAAAAAATGAGGGGAAAAGAAAACTTTTTGGAATAAAAAATTTTGTCTTGAAAATACTATGAGAAAAACACTGGATGAAGGGGGGGGAGGTAAAAAATCCACCCAATGAGGAATAATAACAGTGAATGAGGGTTTTGGAAAAACAAATGAGCCGATTCTGCCCGGATGGGAGGAAAGAGCTAATCCTGCCTGGACGAGAGAAAAAACTCAACAGATTCAGAGAATACTGATAAATAACGGATTAAATCAGTATTTCATCCGCAAAGTGAAAATACAACTAGTCTTCGCAAAATACCAAAAAAAAAAAAAAATCCTTCAGTTAAAAAAGAACTTCTCAATGAAAGAAAGTAATTTTTCGGTTTAAAAAAAAAAAAATAAAATAAACGTTGGAATGAAAATACAGAAATAATGCTGATAGACATTTTATAAAGAAGTAATTTAAAAAAAAAACAGGAATTGAAAAATGTGTATTCTATAAATGAAAAATATATTAATTTCAGTGTTTTCTTTCAGCTCAGCAATGCTGTTGATAAATGACATTTTAACGAATTTAGAAAGCAAATATTTTACCGTTTGTGTGAACTTAATTACGTATAACTGCTTTTAACTATAACCTGCCACTTGTCCTAGTTTAATTATGATGTAAAGCTTTTACTCTATTTTTTGTATCAAAACTATTTCAAGAATAAATGTGCTCTATATAGAAAAAAGAAAGAAAAATCATACCTTGGCAAGGAAAGTGACGCAACTCAAAATTTAGAGAAAACGTACTTGCTATTGATTTAAAATCTAAATTCAATGCTCTTTCCTGCCACAAAATTCGTGCAAAGTTAGCTCACATAACTGGTGTGTGGTGGTAAAAAACATTAACCAGTAAACACCACAATATAATTTTTTGCGAGCATTGTAGCATTTGAGACTAAACCGCATGAAACTACTGTTGCATAAAAACTTAATTTTCATCTTTAAAAACAAAAAAAAAAAAAATTTTTTTAGTTGTGTCATTTCCCTTGCCGGTATGCAATATGAACTTCAGTGTCAACTGTGATAACTAGTTACTTTGTTATGCTCCTTTTCAGTCAATGTTACTTCGCAAAGATGTTTACAATTTGGTAGTTTCTTTAAGGACCAAGAGTGAATGCAATATTTAACTGTTCGTGGTTTTGAAGTCTAGAATTTACCGAAATTCTTGTAGCTATGCAAAATTGATTGCTCAATTGAAAAGTAATATCATAGACATTTAATTGTGAAAATAAACATTTAGTAAATAGTTTTTTAGGAATAATACTTTTCCCACATTTAGGATTGAATTCTGCATTTAAGACGAAAATTGTTAACTACTTACAAACAGGGAATCACGCAAATAGTGTCATAACGAAAAACAAATTCAATAGGTAGCATTCTAAAGAGCGTGTTAAGATATTTTTTGGCGCAACCTATTTGCCGTAGTGTCCCCACTCGCGAGATATAAGGTCTCCATGGCTGATATAGTTTGAGAAAAGCGCCAAGTTTAAAGTGTTTGTGAACAGTGGAAGTCTCACACGACTTCATTCGTCTGCAGATTGATGTCTTTGCAATATGCAAGTCATCAATCTGCAAAGCGTGTGAAAGATGTCTTCCATTTCTTACGCAAACTTGCTAAATTTGTGCGTCTTTTCTTTAAATTTTGGCAGTTTTTGAATCCTCAAATCTCGATAAGGAGACAAAGGGGCAAATAACTTATGTGCCAAAAAACACGTTTTACTCTGCTACTTATGATTTCCTGGGGAGACAATACTTATACTAAGACTATAACTTAATTGTATGTACCTATAAATTAGAAAAAATATGGAACTCTTCACTATTAGTCGTTTAAGGATGAGTATGGGATACATTGTCCCGTAAGTTTATTTTATAAATAATCGAATACTAATAAGTTTTGTATAATATCCTAAATTAGCATATTTTTTATATTAAAATATGTAGAGAATCTCTTCATGCAAATGCTTGAAAAAAATTTTTTTGCAATTGATAATCTGATAACTTTTCAGGCATTTACGACAGTCGCAACCAATTTGTATCGTATTAAAAATATAACAGAGAAAATAATTTTATATTTAAGTTTCATTAATTTGAATTTTCTTAAAGCTCATTTTTGAAATGTGTTTGACTAGAAAACATTTTGTTCTTTTTACAGCCATTTTTTTACATTTTAAATCAGGACATTTATCTAATTTGTGTATTTAAGGTTTTTCAGTCGTGGTTTTTAAATCAATCATTTTCTTTTTCGCATTTTTAAAAACAAAATTCTTTGAATTTTTTTCTATTGCTAATATATTTCTGGGTATCTAGATAAAGTGATCGTTTTCGTTAGTTTTGTGAGATTTATGAGGTTAAAGTTTATGTGCGTAGATATTCCGCACCCAATGCGGCGTTAAAAAAAAAAAAAAAAAAAAAAAAAAAAAAAAAAAAAAACTCATTTAAGGAAAACGGGTAGACTTACCTGTAAAAAGGTTTCTCCATCCTCGCACATCATTACTTTCTCTGAGAAGTAATTAATTTCACAAATGCCAAATTAAAAAATACATTGAAATCCCGTTAAAACGAATACCACTACAACAAAATATCCGTTTCAACGAAATAAATTTTCATTCCCGAATTAAGTTATCACATTTCTTGAATTCCATTACAACGAAATTTCCGCTACAAGAACAAAATTTGTGGTCCCTTGAAATTCGTTGCAACAGAATATCATTGTAGTAGATATTGCGAGAAACTAAAAATCCTTTTAAGTGATTTTTTTTTCACTCATGACCATTGGTGGACCAGCTTTTTTGGGAATAGTGCTACTTTCAATTTTTTCAACTTGGTGAAAAAATATAAAAAGTGCAAAAATGTTTATGTGCTATTTATTCAAATAGAACATTTATTCTGTGGATATCCGAGTAGCAGAGAAACTCAGTGTAGGAAAGGTAGGGGTGCCCCCTAGAGCAAGGATGCACCCCTAAATAAAGCCCCATCAAAGCACCCCCCCCAAAAAAAAGGGGAAATACCCCTCAAAACACCCTCTAAAAATTTCAATGACGCAGTCTACACCCTAAACTCCCCCCCCCCCCCGAGATGGGCACCCCTGGGAAAGCTTGTTGATTTAGAACGAGAACTAACTGAACAAATTACGAGCAGGAACTCTTCTGATAAAACAGCGCACTATAAGGGTCAACACAAAATGACAAGGTTGAGTCCTTTACTTGAAAAAGAAATTTTCAGTTACAATGAGGGGAAAAAGTGGATTTATTTTCTACTTTTAATGTTTTTCGTGCGGGTAGATATATTTTGAAAACATAGGACGAAGTACATGTTTTAATAATAAAAGCTGAATTAAGTTTATTCTAGAAAATTCTAAATGTTTAAAATTTTACTATGCATTCATAAACCAATGCTAGTAACTTATGCCGTTTAAAAAATGTTTGGGTTTACTCGTACACTTAAGTGTATATATGGGCAATGGTCTTGTCCCCATCAACCTGATGTAACACGTATTCGAAGCCGTCTGAAACAAAATTTTATGTTCGTTCCTTCTTCATTAAAAAAAAAAAACATTCTGTATCATGAAATGGATTTTTGATTGGCGTTTTGAAATAAGAAAGTTATTTTGCCGCACCCTGTTTTTTGTGCTGTTTTCAGGCATGGTAAATTTTCAAACATCTGCGTACTTTCGCAGAATGGAGTTGTTTCCTTCAGTCAAAAGTACACTGTTAAAAATTTTCCGGAAAATTTACGGTAATTGTTACTGGCATCCATGTTGCCAGTAACTATTACCGTAAAAATCAAATGTTACTGTAAAATTTTACGGTTTCCTCGGTAGCCCACAGCAACCAGTTGGCGCTGGGATCGCTTATTTCTCCGGTATAAATTACCGTAAAAATCAGCGATGCGTCGGCGATGCAATTTTACAGTAACAATTACCAGAAAATCTTCCTGAATTTTTAACAGTGTATTACTCTTAATCACTGCAATTGATAGAATAAGCAGAAAAAAAAACATGGAGCGAGTTAAAACTTTCATTTTTTCCAACGTTTAACTGTTAATTAATTTTATAAGTGTCCAATTCTGGAAATAAGGCGTGGTCTTTATGACGTCACAAGTGATGTACTTTAGCACGCTATTCCACTGGTGCAATGACTGTTCATGCTTGGGGCTGCCTGCCACTTTTCCGATAATTAAGACGTGAATTAGATATTGCGCTCTGCGCTAATGGCATCAGTGAATGGCATTTCATCACTTGTGATGTCATGTTCAGAAGCGTAAAAAATGATACTGAATCTGCACGCCGATTAAAATAATTGTTAAAAAATACTAAGCTTTGTTAAATTGTTTTAAAAATGGTAAAATCCTAGGTTTTTAAGCATGCTCTATCAGAAAAAAAAACTAATCTTAAAATTTCGGAAACAACCAAATTTCTTTCTCCAACCAGTTCTAAAGAATGCAAGGTAATTTACTTTATTTAACAATCCTGGCCTGTCCACCTCACGATTGTTGGCATTCATCTTGGAACGAGTCTACTGCAAAACTGATTCAAAAGAAGCTAAATAAAGGCTGATAAGAGCGAATATTGTCGAAACAAGTTTTGTTCGCGAAGCATTTTTTTTCTTTTTTTTTTTTTTTTTTTTTTGCAATTTGGCGAGCCGCGTGTATAAAACAATTGATTTTTGTGACTAATACAGAGTGCCAGAAACAGTTAAGGCGGATTCTGTACTTTTGCTGAATTGCACATGAGGCAGTGAGAAGCAAAGTGGCAAAACCAAAAATTTGCAGATAACCAGAACACATGGTAGGTGAGCCTCTCTTCTCTTTTGGGGCAAGAGATGGTACTAGTTAGGTGCTGCTATACAGCATGATTTAGAAAAAAATTTCAAATGTCCTCTTGCACCCTTTGGCTTCTCAATGACTAAGCATATTAATTAATGATCGCAACACCGGTGTGCCGAATCACCCTCCTCCTTTGGACGAACTGTCACAATTTCAAGAACTCCCCTCTCCCTTCAAACCGTGACATCTGTGAACAATAATTAGAATTTTATTGTGAATCGCCATGTAGTAATAGACGGTATTTGAGTTGAATCAACCCTGCCATTTCAAAGTTTTTTGAGGATGGAAACCAAATGTTGCATTAGTTGTATTTACAGCAGGACTTGTGCAGATGGCTTGTCGATAGGGAAATTGCTGGACATTAATTCTTAAATATTTAAGCTAAAATAGCGAACAAATTAGAAGGTTAGATGCATTGAAATAACATTTAAGAGCAAGGTCAATATACTTTCCGCACTATCCGTCTAAAATTTCTTTCACAGTTCTAGTACTCATCTTCTAAGAAGACCTGCGCTAAAAACATCTTAGCTCTCGCTAAGGGAGTCTTTTCTGCCGTTTGCAGGTAGAGGTTTAAAAAATTTTAAACTAAATTTTTATTTTTTGCATTTTTGTCATCTATTGTACCTTAGCTTTGTTGAACGATCTTGCTTATGTGGTTTCCACTGCGAAAAAAAGTGCGAAAAAAAAAACGACTAGTCCCAACATTTTCCTTTTGTTAGTAATTATTACAAAACGTATTTCTTTCAAGAAGATTAATTTCTGTTGATACTGCCGTTTAAAAATAGTTCAACTCTGTCGGTTTGAAGCCTCATCTTCTCAAAAGTCACTGAAAGTTTAGAGCCAAATGAGAAACCGATTAACCTGAACCTATTCAAGAATTTGTTTATCCCGGTCTCATCTTTGTACGACTTTAATTAGCAGATATATTAGTTGGAATGTCAATTAACATTCTTTGCTGACTTACGAGTTTTTAGAGGTATTGAAAGAGTTAATACCTCGAAATAAATCGGTGGCGAACGGGAGTTGGCGAGCGAAGTGAGCTGAGAGCGGTGGCCTTTGTAAGAGACAGCAATAACAATGCTTTTGGTGTACACAAGTAGCTTCCTTTTCAGAACTGAAGAGTTTTGATTTTTGGGAGGCAAGCAGCATACACAATAAAACTCAACTTTTTCCACCTTGCAAAGAGGGGGGGGGGCGAGATCTCTATTTTATAACCCCGAAAGTAGGTCCCATTAGGCTTCGCGAAGGGGTATTTGAGAGGTTTGACTGCTTCCTCCTAGAGTCCGTGGGTTTGATCCATACCGTGATTTCTAATATGTTAGTCTATATACCTGAAAGGACTGTTATGGAGCTAATATCCCTATTTCTCCTCCAGGATAAAATTTTAATGGCTGGCTATAAGTATATAATCAAGGTTTATACCTAATTGGAAACGTTTCCTGATCTTGTGAAATTTCAAACCGATTTTCTGATTAATTAATATACAAGCTCTGGATTTAATGATAACTAAACTCATTTGTCGAGATAGATTTAATCATCATAGTAATAGCTAATGATTGAAACTGTTTGTTTTTGACTTAAAAACTCCTCTTACTTTCAGTAAGTTACCGCTTTATAGCCAGGGCAAAGGCAGAAATACATGAAATACACCGCCAGCTAAGAGGTCTTCCACCTGCAGCTCAGTTACTTCCTGTGCTGGCCTGATGAATGCTAGTAAGCACGAAACTGTAGTCCTCGGCTGGAATGATTGAGCTGGCGATGTATTTCATGTTTTTCTGCTTTTACCCTGGCTATAGGGCAGTAACTTACTGAATATATCCTGCCTTGCCTTTAATTTTCGAGTTGAACCGAACCATAGCTTCGGTCACTCGTCTGGTCAGTGCTATTTCCATATTAGCTATCAGTTTGTTTGGCACTCCTGGCTTCCTTAAGAGGTTTCTCACCTCCAGCTCAGTCACTTCCTATGCCGGGCTGATGAGTGCTAATAAGCACGAAACTGCAGTCCTCGGCTGGAATGAATGAGCTGGCGGTGTATTTCAAGTACTCCTCTTACCTTTAAAGAAATTCAGTTTTAAAATAAAAGCATTACGTTTTCCTTAATTCTGTAGAGAAAAACTCCGAATTTTTATGCCCCAACGCCCCAGACTCTTGGAAAAGAATTCTGACCTCGCTGATACATATGCGATGCATTTCGTGCAACTCGTGTGTCACTAAATTTAGTGTAATCCACGGAGATTTGCTTGCGCTGTTAGACCTTGTAAAATTTATATAGCAGTTTCACTGTGACACAATGACCATTACGATGACCACAGGCGTATCGTAATCTCCAGGTGGAAAAAAGTTCATTTCATTGCCATTTTTAGAAACTTAAGTAATTGACTTCATTTCAGTCTTTGGTCTGTTCAGAAACTAGGCTCAGAGTTCTACAGTAAGCAAGCTGTCGGAGGCTTTTAGTTAATCATCGCAGTTGAGGCGCATGCGTGTAATTTTGGGAGGGGATGGGAAGACATTTTTCACAAGGTTTTAGTTTTACGTTTATTTTCAACTTAATTCCAACTAATTTGTCAATTCCGTCTTGCCTGATTCCGATGAGGCTTTTTTGGATCTGTTGTCCTCATTATACTGGGTATATTTTTAGGGTAATGTCCTTACTCTGATGGAGTGTTTAAAACACTGTTGTCCTTATACTACAATGTTGGACACGTTTTGCAATAATTGGTAGTGCTTGGGAACATAATGCTTCCAACCCAATCCAAAGATAATTCTAGTTTAAAGAATAATCCAAGATAATTAAGATTCCTATTTTCAGTTTCATTAGAAGGCAAACCTGTTGTTATTTAAACACAAGGTTGCAAGTGTGAAAGTAATTTCAGTGCATAATAAAATTGTATTAAGATCTTCAAGTAAAATGTTTAATAACCGCCACTCATTTCTGGTTTTCCTGAAATTTATTAATATTTATGTTAGTGGCGTCGCTACGGCGGCGGCCGAGGGGGGCGTTCCGTTCCGAGTGTCGTCCGTCTGGGGGTGACACCCAAAGTGAAATTGTAACTCTTTGAAAAATGAAAGTATTTCAATATGCAGAATATTTCCCCGAATATTTAAAATAAAATTTATTCTAACAAACGCAGTTGCATCACTACGGGGGGGGGGGGGGGGGGCGCTTGCTCTAGTAGATCCTTGGGAGCAGAGCTGATACTAAATTTGATTTGAGAGTTTATGAAAAATATAGATACTTCAGTTCTGAAAATTTTCCCTAACATTTAAATTATATTTAATCTATCAAATAGAATAAAATTACTAGGGGTGAGCGGGCCGACATCCTCTGGAGGGTGACGCCTAAAATTCATTTCAAAGTTTCTGAAAAATATCAAAAAATAACAATGCTTAAAACCGTATCTTTTTAAAAATTATATTTAATCTATTAATCGCAGTAGCATTACTACGGGGGGGGGGGGGGAGCTAGTGTCTAGTGACAACCCTTGAGAGAGGGACATCCGAAATGTATTTAAGTGTTTCCTCAAAAATGTAAGTATTAAAATTTCAATATAATTTTAATTAAGTTTACAGAGTGCGGAGAAAGTTCCCACATTTTATTAGATATTTCAACAGGCTGTAACTAACACATAATTCAACAAATCAACAAGTTAAAGCAATAAAAACTCTTTATTGAAACAATAATAATAACGTTAAACAAAAAAATTATAACAATTGTTTAAACTTGACTCCTTGGGCTTCAATACATTTACGAAGCCGCAGTCTAAAATTGCCGACGATGCTCGCGCACGCATCCACCGTTCTCATTCCAGGCACGCCTCAGAGCCGTTTTGAGCATGTCGACCGTGGCGTATCGTTCCCGAGATTTTATCCTCTGAGGTCCAGTGAGTTAAGGAGCCTAACATCCTTTCCCCAAAAACCTGGGAACAGATCTTCGCTGATGGCGATCGTCGATCGGCCGAATGTGCAGGAGCCCAGTCTTGTTGGAGTGTGAATCCATCTTGACCAAAATGTTCGGTTGCCCATGGTCCCAGTACATCGCATAGAACCCGCTGCTGATAGCTCACAGCATTAATTTTGACGCTTCTGTCAATGAAAACAGGCGGCGTCTTCCCAGTGGCACAAATGCCAGCCTAGACCATTACGGAGGCATAGAAAGTAACTGTGTCCGATGATTTTTGCAGCAGGTCGGTCTTCTTCTGACCTTCTTAAGCAGTTGGCGATGTACAGCAGTTGGCATCGGTAAAGAGAACTTTCGAAAGGCGAGCACCAGCGGTCAAGCGAAGCATCCGTCGAGCTTTTATCAATCTTTTCTGCTTCATTGTGTCATTGAGGAAGTGGAGGCGATTGATCATGTAAGAACGAAGTCCCAACTTGTTTTTCACGATGGTTCGGACGCTTTTTCGCTGATCTCCAGTTCTTTGGCCATCTTTTGCATTGAGCGCTCTGGATTGCGACGGATGCGACAGCGGATCTTCTGCACATTCGCTGGAGTCGATGCAGTGGTTGGACGACCACTCCGTGGACGGTCGGCAGTCCCTCCAGTTTCCTTGTAGCGTTTCACAGCGTCATAGACTGTTTTACTCTTGAAACCAGTGGTTCGAATAATATCGGCTGTATTCATACCCTTCTTGTGTAATTCAACGACACTAACACGCTCATTTTCACGATTCATAGCTCACTAACTCAATGAACTAACATAGAACAAATGATTAAACCTCAAATACTTTTAATGTCAATAAACAATATGTGCCAAATAAATCGCCAACGAACGATTTAAACGCCAACAAAACGTTTTAAACAAAATTGTGGGAACTTTCTCCGCACCCTGTACTCTAGCCAGAATTGATTTCTTCTTTTGTTAAATTTATTACCCGTTGATTCGACAACAACACTACCGTTCGATGGCGCCAGAATATTTGAATCATGTTTTTTCAGAACTGCATTTGATTTGTTTATCATTATTTCAGATTATTTCGGCGCATTTCGAGTTGAGAGGCGGTATTACAAATGGTTTTATATAGGTGCGTAGAGAACTGTTTTTTACTCATGTTTAAGGCGGTCTGCAGTATAAGCCAGTGCAACGAATTTACGAGAAGACCTAGTTTAAAACCGTATTTTGAGCCTCCAGCCCATACTGTAATAATATCTCCTACTCATTTCTGCAAACACTACCCATGATTTTACCTCGGCAGTTTAGATGTCAGTCCTGTTTCCGTGTTTTTAAAACTATTTTTTCAAAACTCAACAAAAATGTTTGTTGAAATTAAATTGCGACATTAAACTCAGAAAGAGCACTAAACCAGGGGAGATTTTTAAAACGTATATTTTGTGTGGAATGTGGCAATGTTTATGGTTTTGCTTCGAAAATGTCAATCACTTACCCGTGGAATTGCTCATATACGCATGGGAAGAGTAATAAAGAGTATGCCAAATGAGAAATGACACCAAAAATGAGCGAATATAAACTGTTAACTATCAACAAGTATAAGTAAAATAAAAATATTGATTAAAATAAAAATATTGATAACAAATTTGAAGTGTAGCAAGTATTTAACTTATGAATAACTTTTGCATTTCGTGTAAACTTGGTTTAGAATTTTATATTTTTGGTTTGACGATTAAGAGTCATGCTTATGTTACAATGGAATTAAATCTTGTGGTTTTATGCGGTTATGGAGAGCAGAAGGAGCAACGCGTGGTCCGTGATGTGTCCACGGTAGGTTTTGCTCCACAGACCTTCGCTATGCTCTAACCCTGTACTTTGCTGCTAGGCGAAAATGACCTCATGGCTCGGGCAAAGTTGAGTTATGGTGCCTTTTGAGCACAGGTTTTTGAAATATGCTCACTAATGACATGACGCTTTTCGGGTTTCACCCCTCTAAATGATCAGAAATGACGATTTCTTAAAATGAAAATTTTTGGCTAATTCGCAGCAATACACTGAACCTCGCCGGTATTTTATACACAAAAGGACAAAGACAGGCGTCACTCAAATATGAGCCTGTCACTTCACACCTGTCAATTCTGGTCCTTTGTTTAATTAACACTAATGGTTCTTCACTTAAATTACTTAACCACGCACTGATTCCATCAGTAATCATGCTTGCGACTTACGATCTTTTACTTAAGATACTTTAGTACTCGTACTCTCTTGGGATGTGGTAGTGATTCCAATGACTTCTTTGACTGGAACTAAATTTTGTTTCTATTGAATACTCTTATGTCGACATTTCCCAGACGGAAATACTCGCAAAAAAAATACGCCCCAAGATGAATTCGTAATTTACACTGAGTGAAATTATCACGAAATTGAGAATCAGTACATTTTTATGTTGTCCAACCAATATACAGGTAAATATTGTTTATGGCGCTGCCAGGGTAGGCTGAAGTAAACTGCCGTGTTAAGCACAACTCGTATCTGCACTTTTTATCTGAACTGAGGTGGTTTTTAGTTGCATATTTCACCTAAATTCAATGTTTTGTGGTTATTTGACAGTGGGAACTTTCAACAGCAATTTCTCATTTCAAACTCAGCTGCATATACGACTTTTGCGCTTATAACAGCAGTTAAGCTCTGAATTTTAGAATAAAGTAGCGACATGTCCACCAGCGTGGAGATATGGTAACGTAGCACATTTTGTTTCTTGATTGTGGCTTTTTATCAACTCTGTTAATCCAAAATCAAGACGTAAAAAACGCTACTATATTGTAGAAGATATAGGAAGAAAGTAGTATTTAGCTCCAAGATGGCGGACGTGTCGCTACTTAAGCTACGGCCTACAGCTTTAGGCTGAAGATGTTCAGCACAGACGTTCATGAGAAATTGCATCTTAATGGCACTGTCCATAAATGTGGCTCTTTTTTCACATTTTTGACCATCCCCCCCCCCAAAAGTGTCACCGCTTCACCTTATCTCCTCCTTCCCCCTTTTCACATGTCACACTTTTTCATAAACATATCCTCCTAAAACATGTGCATGATGTCAAACTTCTTATTACTCCCTCTCCCTTGTCACTGTCACAATTTCACGCTGAGCCCGATTAAGATATCATTGGGCTCTAGGCCATATGCTTTTTCGAGACCCCTGTGTAGTCAACTCTCACAGTTTTAGCCATTGCCAAAAAGAGCTTTAGCTATTCGTTGAAAAAAGTTAGCCATTTTGGCCCCTTAAAAGTGGGGCTCTTAGGCCACGTCATAAATGGCCTATTCAGTAATCAGGCCCTGATTTCGCGAATCCCCCTTCCCCCTCATAGCTTGACATCCTTTGTGGACAGCCCCATATGATGCAGTGAGAAGCAAAGGGATGTAAGTGGACATTTTCTAATTTTGAGTAAAACGCATTGAAAAATAACGTCCTAGGTAGGCTTTCATTGAATTTTTTTCTATATCAATCTGTTCAGCAGCTCCTACCAGGCTACTATTACTATTTCTTGCCCCAAGACAGAGGAGATATTCACCTACCATTTTCACTGGTTCTCACCCAAAATTTTTAATTTTGCCACTTACATCCCTTTACTTCTCCCTGCCTCATGTGTGTACTAGGGTTTTTCGAAAAAATAGATTTTTTTTTTTCGGAATCGTTTTACTTCTAAAAAGTTGTCATTTGGTATCCTTAATTGGGGGAAAAATATTAAAAAAAAAAAACTGTTGACATCTTCAGTTCGCGCATAAGACTGAACGTTTGAAAAAATATGTAAAAAGTATCATAAAATAAAATTAGTTTGTTTTGCATTTTTTTAAATGCAACAGCCATAAATTGTCTGTAAATGGTGCACTTTGAACCTAAAAAGTATTTTATAGCTTTTACATAAGATCCTTAGTTCGCGCATACGCCTTAAAATGGGCTTCAAATTTCAGGAAATTTTAGCCCAATTTAAGGCGTATACGCAATCTTACTATGTAAAAGCCATAAAATAATTTTAGGTTCGCACTACGCTATATACTGACGTGTAAAGGCTAATGCCTTATAAAAATATTAATAACATTTTATTATTTTTTGAGAAATTCAATTTGAGCTTATCTTTTCAAACTTTCAGCCTCATGCGCGAACTGAAGATGCCTACTAAGAATTTGCATTTTATTTTTCCCCAATCGAGGATACAAAACTACAACTTTTGAAAGGTAACGCAATTCCGAAATAAAAAAAAATCGATTTTTTTTGAACCACCCTAATGTTTACGATATGGGGGCCTTTGGTCTCTGAGCATTACATTAAAAGTCTCAGTTCGTAAAAAGTTTTTCGTGTAAAATGCTTTGCTGGGTCTGTGAACGTTTTCCAATGCAGAGATTTTTAATGCACTGAGCAGATACTAAGGCCTCTCGTTTCGCTGTGGCTGCTCTATCTCTGTTCATCGGTACTGTTCCCTACACCCTGCTCCGATCCTGACAGGCATCAGCTCTCTGGTACAGAGAGTACTCCAGTTCTCATACTCGAAGGGGTCGATCCCGTGTGTACACCTGTTGCCATTTCTCCAGACGCAATGCTCGATTGTCCGACAGTTTCGATGTTCAAACATTTGATCAGCACGTTGTTTTTATCGATGATTGCTGTTGAAGGTTGACTTGAAAAAATATTTTTTCATTTCTTTTGTATGTATGTGTGTGCATGTGCTTTTATAGTCGGCCTTGGATCGCTATCGTCATTGGGTTCATTTGTAAGTAAGAGTTGAATAACTAAGTTGCCATCTTGGGTAAGTATTGTGAGACTCTGACAAGTTGAGCTCCGACTCGGACAATGTTTACCTCTGTTTCGGAAAATAGGGAGAGGTAATTACCGCTAAGTTGAGTTGAGAAACTTTCTTGGTAGTTTTTCAAAAACATTCAAATTAAAGTCTTAGTTAATAACGCGTTCTATTTTTTACTAAACTCTCCTAAAACAGGTAAACATAGTCAAGGTCAGAACTCAACTTTCCAGAGATGCACTATATTACCATCACTGTGATTGAAGTGAAGAACCAACGTAAAATAAGCAGAAATTCTCAAGATAATTGGTGCATTATTTACATTTGTTTTTCATTTTATTCATATTGTCACACAAAGCTTATTTAATCATTTTTCAATTATAATTACTCTTGTCTCATTGAGCCTAGATTTTCCTCGCAAATTATTTAACTGTTACTTTCTTTTCTTTGTTTTTCTTTTTTTTTTTTTTTGTTAAATAATAAATAAAAACAATTTTTTGTGAGTAAAAGAGTATTCACATACGATCAATGTAATTATCTTTTTTTTATTAATCGATGGGCAAACTATAACTGAGGATTTAAGAATAACTTATTCAAAAGTTTTGAAATTCATAGTCTGGATCAGGGGGGCCCTCAACCCATACCCGCAGGTGTCATTGCGCCCACCGGTCGTTTTACGCATACCCATCGCTCTATGAAGGCGACAAAGCGCTTAAATTTTTTTAAATGCTAGGTAAAAGCTTTTTTCTTCATTTCTTTTCTATTCGCTAAAAAATTAGAAATTACGTTCAAAACTCATGAAACCTCAACGCGAAATTCGATCTTTTTTGAAAAGCATTTTCTCTTAATATCATACAGTCATTTTTTTTTTTTTTTTTTTTTTTGTCAATTCTTTTTTTCACCAAGTAAATGTAACCAAGCTATCAACGTGAAGTTCTGTGCTTGTTCAAGTAAGAACAGAACTTCAAATAATAACTTTAAATCTTCAAAATGACAATGTGAGGTAATGTGTGGCAAAGCGAAATAATTAGATGATTTAGTTTTTCAAAATGAACAAATTGGAAATTTCATTTAAAAATTAAAATACATACAGCACAAACAATATATTTCACAATAAAACTTAACTTGAAACAATATATTTTTTGGCAGTAAATTCTTGCTTTCAAAAAATAAATGAAACTCTACTTTTTTATCGGGGCAAAGTGAAAAATGAAATATTTTAATAAGGAAATATTTTCTGTTCGATTGTAATTTTTTTTTTATCAAATGAATAAACTAAATGATAAATGAATGAGCGAAAAATAATGTAACAATAAACTAATAAATAAAGACATTTATGAAGGAAAATAAATGATTGAACAAAGTAGCAACGAATAACAAGAAGTGAATGCGTGAACAAATAAGTGAATTATTAAATGATAGAATGTAAATAAACAATGTAATGATTGAATAAGTAAATGATTTGGCAAAGGATAGAGTGAGAAGACGAAATGAACTATTTCACTTTGCCCTGCATGCGCTTGACTAATTAAGCAAAATATTTGCAATACAAATAAGCTTAATATTAGCTTAATAAATACTTCCCTGAATATTAGAAGGTCTGAATTTATATTTAAAACGTTAGAGCAAGAACTTTATTTTTGATAATACTAAAAATAATTTCTGACTAACAACAAATATTACAATTTGAGCAACTATTTTTGAAAACTGCTTGTATTACCATATCCTTTGATCGACAGAGGTAATTTTTTCTTGATTGGAATAGACTACGTGTGTTACTCTTACTACATAGTTAAAAAATTACAGGTTTGGTGATGCTTAAAGCAAAGAAAATATTTCACTAATTTACCCGATATTTCACTAATTTACCCGATATTTCACTTTGCACCACATTCCCTTCCGAAACCTTATTGTATCAGGTGAAAAGTTTGGGCACATAATTGATATAAATCAATTTCTATTCTTTTGAAAAGTGCAGCACAGAAAGCAAAACCGGGTTGTAGTTCCACCTGCTCGTGTAAATAGTTTTCGAGGACTACAAACCACGACTTAACACACAAACAAGGGAACATTTGCTTTGCGAGTAGGAATAACATGTCTTAATTACCAAACAGTTTCCAATACATTGCAATAACGATAAAATATAAAAATGTTTTTTTTTTTTTTTAAATTCTAAAGGCCATTTCTATAAGCTTGGTTTGCGCTAAAAAGTATGAAAAAAAAAATAAGTATATGGTTTCTTGATTAAAACACTAAAAAAGTTGTAGTTGATCTTAATATATATATAGAGTAATTCTAAAGCAACCAATAAATTTTAAATTAAATTGAAAAACAGGCGGTATACAGCTTTTTACGAGCTTTTACAATACTGCCTCTTTCTTCTCAATTTTTAAATTTTATTGGTTGCTTTAGAATTGCTCTAAATATAAAGATATTAAGACCAAATGAAACTTTTTAGTCTTTTAATCAAGGAACCATACAGGGCCGCGCCGTCCCTATGTGCAAGGTCATGCAATGCACGACGGCGTCAGAACCAAAAAAACGCCAAGCTCTACCGATCATTAATGCTCCAAATGAAGGGAAAAAAGCCCTAACCAAAAAAAAGTAAACTAGAATTCTTAATTGTGTCATTAGGTGGCGGTGAAATTATACTGCTCACATTCAAACAAAAAATCCGTCTCGCTGAGAATCTAAAGGGAAAAATTGACTTGTGTCTAAACATGCTATTCAAAAGCGCAATATTTTACACTGAAAACATGAGACTTTGATTAATGCATACCTTATCCTTCTTAATGTGGAGCCGTGAATGCTAATCTCGGTATATCTATAGTGCATAAAGATGGGCATATGAGGCGCAAGATTAGATTAGATCAATAAAATACATATTTTTTTTGAAATTTTAAGTATATTACTAACAGTATGTATTTTCTGAAACTTTTATAAACCATAAAAGGGACATGAAAATGGTGTCTCTGTGAGAATAACTCGAATATTAATTAAAACACTTTTTCCTTTTTTCGTGAACCAAATGCCTTTTGCGAGTTGCGGAGAGCCTGGATATTGATTAATGAAAAGGAAATTTCGGGGATGCTGAAAAACAACTCAAAGGGTATGCATCTGTTTTGTTTTACTAATGTATGATTTATATTTGATTGAACATGTCAGATGTAGTGTTATGTATCTTGAACTTGTTTCAAAATATGCAATTCGTACATATATATGCATGTATACTAATTACTAGTGCTTACGTACTGACGTATTACACAACATAGTATCACAATATAATTATGTTTAGTGAAATGCAGAATTTTTTTTCCAAGCGGAACTACCCTTATGCGCAATGTTGAAGTCATGCAGCTATGTGCCTTTTCAGTAATGCTGTCGGGCAGAGGGCCATGAAAAGTGTCGACCAATTTTCATAGTTTAAATATAATTATTAAAATGAAACGCGCGGCCAAACAACGCCCCTTTCGGCCAAGTTGAGTTTGGCTGCGCTACTTCGGGATTCACATATGTTTTATCGAATACTCAGAGTTAGTGGAACATACGCATAACAATTAAAGATGGGCAATGTCGTTATTTTTAATGATCCGTTCACTGAACTCGTTCATTTAAACAACTTCGTTCATTTAAAAATGTTGCATGTGATCTTTGTGTCAGACATACTTCCGAAATATTTCATTACATCAGCAATAATCATTTACGGGAAAAAAAACTAAAATGACCTAAAATTAAGAATATATGCCTATAAAGATTATTTTACAAATATTTTATTTAGGTTCAGATGTATATAATATACCAATCGATAGTATATAATGCAACAAAAATATCAGTAACTAAGCTGGGGTACCGAATATTTTAATTTTCTGAACAGAATTCATCTGAACATTAAGAAACTTCAAAATTATCCCATAGTACCCACAGAACACACACACAAAAATAATACAAATTAGTACACACACACACACAAACGAGCTGATGTGTGCATCACATGACTTCCTTTTATTCCAATTCAATGTCGTTTCCCAATTACTGGCAATTTTAATGTGATTCAATAGTTTATTCTCTGAATATCACCAACAAAGGTCCAAATTAAAATAGATTTTTTTTTTAAAAAATCGCCAAATTTGTTGCCAAGTTGGCGACAACTTGGCGCCCAGAAGACTAGCGATATATCGCCTAGTGTCCACCAAATTATAACACCTTGAGTTTACGTCGAAATTAACAATGATTTCCTGAACAAAAAGGGGCAAAAGACCCCTTTTGAAACACCCGAATGCAACCAAAAGGAAGGTGCACAACTAGACCCCACTAGGATACCAAATTTCAACTTTCTACGACACTCCGTTCTTGAGTTATGCGACGTACATACGTACATACAGACGTCACGAGAAAACTCGTTGTAATTAACTCGGGGATCGTCAAGATGGATGTTTTGGGTGTCTGTAGGTTCCTAGGCATATATCCACGTGTGGTCTGGTTGAAAAATACACTCGACATTCATTCGGGTGTGAGCAAGATGGAAATTAAGGCTACGTTCTGAGTGAAATTTTTTTCGCGAATACACCCCTTTTTTTTACTTCCTTTTTCGTAAAAGGAAGTAAAAAAGGGGTAGGGAATGGAACAAAAATTAAAATAAGGGAGAAAAAGGACAATCGTAATTCCTATCGAAATTCTCAAGATACTGAATGTTAAAATTGAGACTTAAAAGTTGCCAAGCTAGTTAAAAAGAGAACCAAATCAGTATAGATATTAGTTAATGGGATGTTATAGAGGATCTTCAGAAAAGCGATAAAATGACTTTTTAGAAAAAGTTTGGTGACTGGAGTAGAATCAAAGCCGTAATTTCATTGAAACGCATTATGTAATCATTTGCACTTTCACTTGGCTCTAACAATAAGTTTTTTTTTTACTTTTTGAGTTTAGTAGAACAGCAAAAATGATTTATATATTAATATCTTATTAATGCTTGGTTAAAATTGCAAAATTTATTTCTGTGTTATTAAAATTGGTAAGTTCTAAACTTTTTTTTGTATCTAGATAATAATAATCTTACAGAAATTTCAAATCATTTGACTCATTTCAACTTTTTCCAAATCAGTAAATATGGGGGAAAGTGGGGCACGTGAACATATTTTTTTTATTTCTTTATTTTTCAAAAATATTATTAATTTCTCAACGCAAAAATGTCCCCATGATTGTATCAACTTTTCTTTGTGTCGTAGATTTCTTTGAGGCTTTTTGTAAAAAATATTTCTATACTTTGTGGTATTTTTAAAAAACGTCTTCAGTCGTTTACATGTGAACAGGCCTGAGGCACATGTGAGCACGGGTAAAAAATGCAGGAGAAGCATAATATTTCAAAAGAAAATTCAATATAAAACCTAAATAACAAATACGTTGAAGAGTTTGTAACATATTCTGCGTCAGTTTCAATTTTGTCTCAATCTCGTAGCCTGTCATGAACACTGTGTAGACTAGAAAAAAATTACACGCCCAGGGGAAAGTTGTCCAAAATGGGGCAGCTTATGCTTTTTTCTTTATAAAAAAAAAGATTTACTGCTTGAAAGCTTTGACATGTCTATTACTATAAAAAATTATGTTGAGCATTGACAATAATTAAATTATTTTTATAATGAAGATTAAGCAATTAAAGTGCACAAGTCCCCGTTTTGAACGACTATTCGGCTAAAATCGGGTTACCATAAGAACCATTGCAAAATTTGTTTTTTAAAATTTTTTTACTGTTTAATTTTGCAACACAAATTAACCTTTAGAAGTTTTCTTTACAAAAACTTTGCCATATAAATGAAAATGCAGAAGGGTATATGTAAATAGATCTTCATATTAGATTTAGATAGTCTGTGATATCGATCATTAAAAATCTTTTTAAAACAATAATCCTAAATAAATGTCATTAATAACACTATTTGACTAGTTATAGACTAGTAAAATTTGAATTTTCTAGCGGAGAGTTGTGCCAATTTTGCAGAAATCACATTCAAAAGTCTCGTCTTCTTCAGGATTTAAACATGCTTCATGGGCCCGACCTGAACACTGGATCCAGCCCTCTTTTTGTTTAGAATGTGAGTAGAGTTCTTTATAAAAAATGCAAACCTCCCCAGAACCATTAGTTTCTTCAGAAGAAGAATACTCAGGCCTTTTTTTCCAACTTTTTTTTTCTTTGATGTTGACCCTCCATCATAATTTAGTTTCCTTTTTCTCTGTTCAGTCTTGTTCTTATTGTTAATCATTTGAGATTGATCTTTAAATTTCTTTTTTGGGACTTTCTTCTATTTTCTTTCTACTTCAAATTCTAGCTCTTTTCTGTATGGACTTGATGTAAGAATTGCAGTTTTCCCACGTCTCTTTTCATTTTTGATCTTAATTCTTTCCTTTTCCTGTGGTGGAGGCATGAGCATACTTGGTGAAACACTAAAGGATGTCGATGGTTTATCAGTAGAAGTTCCAGGCATCTGGACTGCTTGTTGTGGCTCAAACACTGTAGCTTTGTCAGTAGCAACACCAAAAGAAGAGACATTGAACAAGAGGCACTATAGGTACATCTCTAATAGCCCCATAAGAAGAGATAGCAAGTTGGCCTGGATGATTATGATTCGGTATACCTAGGGGAAGCTGCTGTACCCATGGACAAAATTTACTTTTAATTTTTGCTGGTCTCTGGGAATAGATAATCGATCGGAAAAAATTTCTGACAGAATCTACACCTTATCCTATTTTAATTTGGATATTTTTGTTAGGTGAAAATCTCAAAGCTTTCAACTCAAAAAAGTTTTCTTAAAAACCACCTTTTTTTATTCTTAGGTACAACACCCCGTTCACCCCGCGGACAGGTGCCTTTAAACCCATGGACATATAAAAAAATATATATATATATATAAATTGGTTTGAGGGAACTCTATTATACTCAATACATTTTCATAAGCCATTTTTATATTGAAATATTTCAAACATCCATTGAAAATAACATGAAATGAAATATCTAACCGAAATTCAACTTTGTTAAATGAATCGAAGATTTTTTTCCCTCTTTTTAAATTTTCTTAATTTTTATCATTGAACTCTTTAAAAAAGTAATCACTTTTAAGGGAGTTGATGATGTTAAGAATAATTAATGTTTTTGAACAAAAAGATGACTAGATTCATGATAGTATGACTCTTTGTGTACCTACATAATAACTTCGATTTACAGTCGATTCCCGCTACAACGCGATCCGATTTACGCGAAATGGCTGTAACGCGATTTTTTCACCAGTAAAGAATTTTATACCTAACGTGAATTCCTCACCCTCAACACGAAACTTTTCGGAAGGAATAGTGGTAAATACGTATCGGCTTTTTTATTGGTTACTAAACACTTTTTTTAGTGAATGGACCTTCATCTCCTTACCATCACTAAGAGTGGAAGTTCCCACACCGTACTAGTCTCAAAATCGCTTACACAACTAACTACTCCATGTTTTCCATTTATTTTTTTCATTCTAAATGCGAAAGTTGATGAAATATAATGACATCTAAGTTTCATCTAGAGTTTGAATATAGAAAGAAAAGGAGAAAGTTTCTGACAATTAAAAAAAAGCTAAAGCTTCTCGAAAATCTGAAACTCAACTAAAAAGTACGTCAAAGGTAGCACGACAACTAGGTATGAGTGAATCTTCCATACGTACAATTAACAGTCAAGAAAAGGAAATCTATCGAAGTTGACCGAGTTTTACTTAAGCAAAATGCAAAAATTATGAAAATGGAAGTTGCTCTTGTATTGTGAATGGGAAAAAAAACCAGAAAGTATTTCAAATTTTGATCACACAGCATAAATCATCCTTACTTTAAGTTACAAATAGCATTACTGGATGTACAGTACAACTATAGTGCATTTGTTTTTCTTACTATATATACCATTATTGGTTTATTATGGCTTTCTTTCCCACTGATCATTTATTTTGTGCATCGTAGCAGTATTTTATATTGAATAAAACGTTTTTTTTTAAATTTAAAATACAAATAAAAATTCTTTTTTTTTTTTTTGTAAGAAACAGTACTGTATAGTTAAGAAATGGTTTCTAACAGTTTGAGGCGGTTTTTACAAGTATCTAAAATAATTGGGTATGTTTATAAAAGTTTTTACACATACCTTTTTCCACAACGCGAAATTTCGACTTACGCGAGGGGTCTTGGAACGCATTCCTCGCGTAAGTCGGTACTTGACTGTATATGCAAATTGAAACTTTTAACCAAAATTAACCCATTACAAAAAACTCAGCTTAGATTAAACCGACAAATATCTAGAAAAGTCGACTTTAAAGGAAAACAGGTGGGATTTACGGTCTGTAGATCTTACGTCAGGTGGGAATTACTTCAATACTATATCTTCAAGTCTTACTTTAAATTCATCATTGTTGAAAGAGAGTTTCGGAGGTTGATGATAAGGCACCATTTTGAAGTACTTCACATTGCAAGAAGACTCGGGTGTGACCCAAGGCGACTAAAAATTGCCGTCCGTGGGTACAGATGGTTGTGTCCTTGGGTACAAAGGTACCCCATTTTGGATTTGCAAGACCGTCACATAGACAGGATCACAGTTTTGCAACATTAAAAATCAGAAACAAAACCTTCAAAATATCAGGAATCACGATACGTGCAACAAAAATGATACCTACAACAAGTACAATCCACGACGGACGAAAAAAATAATTTTTCATGATTTTTTTTTTACTTAGATCCTATTAAAACCGAAAAAATGTGATAGAATCTTAAATGTTCGCTTGATGGCGTTGAAACTTCCAGGGGTACTGGAGAGGGCTGTGACACACGTTAAACCCCAATTAGGATCCCTCTAGACAATACCCGGAATTTTCCGACCAACGTCCGTAAGTACAACCATCCGTGGGTACATCAACTTCCCCTACTATAAATGCTTCACCAGTATCTCCAGAAACAGATACTGTCTGTTGGGGACTTGCAACTGTAGAAGAGTCCCTAGTCATTTCATTAGCAGGTACTACTTCTTGAGGGTTACAGACGAAAGATCTATCTTCAGTCTCAGCTGGTGCAAATAGGTGATCAAGGAACACATTACGATTGAATTGAAAAATACCGGTTTTTTCAAAACCTTTTATAGCTGTTTGAAACGCAGCACTGTATATTTTTCCAACTTGTGCAATGGTTACTACACGTCTAGGGTGGTTAATTTACTACATCCTTACTTCTTGTTCGTAATATGTGCTTGGTGGGCCCATAAATGTGACTTCAAGTGGCTGGAGTCGGTGGGTCATGTGAGGAGGAAAGCATAGTAAAATATTTTTTCTCGTGAAAGATTAATTAGCTCTATGCTTTTTGCATGTGACCTATGTCCATCTAGGATCAGAAGAACAGGTTTTTCAGTTGTTGGGTTGGAAAACTCTACAAAGTGTGTGAACCAAAACAGGAAACTATTTTGTAATCTATCCGCTTTCATGAAAGAAAACGATCCTGGAAGAGTATCGTCCATTAAAGCTGGATTCTCCCTCTTGGAAAAACACATGGTTGGCATGAAGTTTCCAGAAGCACTCATACAGGTTTCTGCTGTTATTAGTGTCCCTCTTTCCACCAAACTTAGACAACCAACTTGTCTTTTGTCTCGAAGAGCGAGAACTTTCGACTGCTTGCTGGGAGCAGTCATGATTCCCGTCTCATTAACATTATAAATATTTTTCGGAGAGACGTGATGTTTCTCTATTGTTGAGTGTAACAGGTCAAACAATCTGTCCACAGCAACACGGTTAAAGCCCTTCGCTCGTGCAATTGGAGTTTGTTGATGACCTCGCAAAGAAATCCTTTGATTTTGTTTAAGAAATCCGTTGAGACAGTTCTTTTCAGCGAATTTCTTATTCCTGTTGAAGCTATTTTCAATGCCATTTACTTCGGCCAATTCCTAGGCTAGGTATCTCAAATTAGTCATTGTCAATCCAAAGAGCCTTTTTTCCATTTGTAATATATATTTAACTAGTTCTTCTTAATCATTTGAAAAAACACTCTTACATCTACCAAGTCCCTTTTTCAGCAGCACTTTCTGACGACAAACATTTTCCACGAACATTTTTCACACGTCTCTCAAGCATTGTTTGCGGTACATTGAAATTTGCCGAAGCACACCTGTATCCCATTTTTCCATTAAGAACCGCCTGAACAGCTCCAGTCATGCTGCAGTTCGACTAGCTTTGTCTTTCTGTCTTCCTTTTGTAGCGCCCCATATCAAGATCTGAAAATAAACAGGATGGTTGGTTTGTTTTCGGGAGAAAGACCACTAAAAATTAAGCTTACTCGAGCCCTACTCGAAAAACGGCATGTAGCCTACATACTCTGTCAATGTTTGAAATTTGTTTATACTTTAACGTACCTAAAAATAAAGTTAAATGAATCAATATAAAGACTAGGCCTACAATATCATGAAATTAAAATAGGTCCTCCATATTGTGTTTTTGAGCGTCAAATTTGTAACTGCTCCCTCCCTTCAACAAAAGGTAGAAAACTCAAAAGTACCATTAAAAATTTCCCGAAAAATACAAATATGCTGTGTAAAAGAATTACATTCATACTTTTTGTTGTCCAAAGTGGGGACGTCCCCATTTTGAGTTACTTGAAATGTCCCCGTTCTGGCCGACATTACAATTGTACGAAACACATTGGTTAAAACTGATTTGAGGTTGAGTAACCATTCAAATAATATATGTAAAATGTTTAACATACAATAGATGTAGTACTATGCTTACCAAGTTCGGTTTTACAACCAATTTTGTTCTAAATGAAGTGAAAATACAGTTATAAATCGTAAAATATAAACACAAAAACTTCAACTTCACTTAAATCAACACTGTTTGCCCGTATCACAACAACGAACTCAGAATGCCGTAATGGCTGCCAGGTCCAACAGTTACATATCATTGGCGCTGTAGGCACCATCTTTTAACTGAAGCCACTGCGTCCCCATTTGACCCGACGTCCCAGTTTTGGACAACTTTCCCCTACATAATAGAAAGAAATTTTTATTATGTGAGGATTATTCTAGATTTTGCTTTTAAGCTTCATACATTGTTTGATAATTCATTTTAAAGTGGTTTTGAACCTCAGTTTTTAATTTAATGAAAATATTTTGTCTTTTTATTTCCTAAAAGTATTATATAACACTATTATTGATTGACTATTTATAGTAAAGGAAATAAATAAAAAAACATAATAAACATAAATAAAAAAATACTTATTATTAAGAATAAATTAACAAACTAATTATTGGAAAATAATTATTATAAATATTTACACATTTTTTAACACTTACAATATCCTACACTAATAATAACATCACGGAGAGCGGCTATGGGAACTGCTCACTTGCGCCCCTAGATGTTGCGTTCACAAGTGCTCCGTCGTCTACTCATCGTAGAGCTAACTCATAAAAATATTTAATAGAAAGAAATTTAACATCATCATAAATTTACTTGAATGTTCATACAATGGTTCGTGATACTTAGGTTGCTTAGCAATTAGTTTTAAAAATGTTTTCACGTGAAGAAAACGAGATACAATTTTTCAACACCTGCTAAAACAAAGAAGTTGCCACCACAGAAACATAAAATGGCTCACTGCTCTAAATGTTTGTCCAAGAGGTGCAACTGGTACGGTCCTTATTTGAGAATTTTTCAAGATTTTTTTGCTTGAAAGATCTCACAAGGAGACCTGACGGTCTCGGAAATTCAGCTCGGGATGAAATTTAGCAGATTAGTAGTAACCTTTGAGAGTATCCACGCAGTGAAGTAATAAAGCGCACTAGCCAGAACATTCCGAGGAAACAGCCTCTAAAATTTTACGCGCAGCTAATAGACTAGAAATTTTTCGCCTGCAGCAGCTAGCTGGTTATGTGGTCAGCGTACGGGCTTACCGTGCAATCGCTGTCGGGTTCGATACCTCTTGAAGAATTCTTTTCACCAAAATATATCTCACTTGTTCAACCTTGCGACGTCTATTTTTATATACAGGTAAAGAATCTAATATAGCAGACCACGAAGAGTTCCTACATTCCCTATTTTTTAGAGCCCTCTCCTTACTTTCCTACTTTTTCCTTTTTTTTTTCCTACTTTTTTTTCTTTAGTATAGCACTTCTAATTATGCATTGATTTTTATTTTTACGATGCCGCACCGATAATATACTGCATGTTTCAATTTTGAAAAGCAAAAAAAAAAAAAAAAACAGCAGATGCTGAACTTTTTATTGACTGACTACAGTAATTTTTGGAAGGAACGCCGAGGCGTCTGAAGTTAGTTTAAAAGTTAAATTTTCAGAAGTGACTTTTTTTTACCGTTGCTGCGTTTAAGATCGACTTTTCTTTTTATCGCCCCGACTTCAGTCCTACTGTTTTAACGAAACAATAAAGAAACGGATTTCGACACATTCTGATGCATATATATATATATATATATATATATATATATTACTTACCCGTCAATTAAAAGCTTTACTTAAAGTGAACGGTCGACTGTTCAAAAAGCGCGGGAAAAGCCAAATTTAATATTCACTAATTTTTTGTGTAGATGATTACAAGGGAAATGGAGCTCTATTTAAACAGAAAAGCAATGTAAATCTTTAAAAAGAACGTAAGGAAGCAAAACATGAAAAACCTGTATATGTTTTCTTGATATTAGTACGAAATAAAATAGACCTTTAACAGGAATTCGCAAAAACGAAGCACTTCAAAAATAATCGCAGAAACTAACTTTTTTCATATCTAAATATGATTATTCTTCAAAAACCTAGATGGGCAAAACGTTCCCGATTTTTGGAGAAAATTCGGAAATCAATTTAGTATAACTCTGTAAATGGGGTTTTTGTATAGTGTTAGGTTTGCTACTGGAAAGCCATCGACTGGTTACAACAGCACTCGTTAGCACGTTTTTATTAGTGAGTTCCCCTAAAGCAAATATTCTGTTAGACAGGAAAATTGAAGACATTTTATTTGATTCGTTTTTATTCATTGTAATATGTACTCTTATTTCTGGTGGTAAAAGTTCCTTGTTTTGCTATCATCGAAGTCTGCAATATCGGGTTGCATAATGTTATTTTTATATCATTTGTGAAATTTTTTTGTAAGCAGTCCTTAAGAAAATGTTTTATTAAGACCATCATAAATAGTCATTTTACAGAACATACTAGTTTCTGCCACACCAAAAACCCAATTTTTGAGTACATGGGATGGTGTTACATTAACTATGGGAGCGCCTAGTTTTTGTGAATATTTACTCTACCGTTAAAAGAACTTGAACTCTCATTTTCTAAATATAGAATATTGCGATGAAAATTAATAAGGTAAAAACAAATCTCTTCGTATTCCTGTGTTCCAACTTCATTTTAAATTTCCCGACTTCAAAGAAAAAAAAACAACTTTGCGCTTTCTCTCCTGATGGGTGATTCAAGCATTCTCTAAGTGTATATACTCACTGAGTAAAATACGCAATCTCATTTCACAAAATTTCATGTTAAACTTGAGGGCTTCTACCCCATCTTGCTTTGCTCGCCAACTCCCGTTCTTCACCTGCGGCGGGTGACGGTGATTTTAAAGTTGACATGACATCCTCAGCACTAAATGTCAAACCCCTTAAGGTTTAGAGGACGCGACCGGTTTGAATGGCTTGTTCTGAATGTCTTGTATCCAACGGTGTTAGTGTTGACCTGGTAGACATTGTCCGTCTCCAGGAGGATAGGGTTACAGACACACACCCAGACGCACACAGAAAGTAATCGCTAGTTTACTTCTTATTTATTAGGATTAACCGTTACAATCACATACAGACATTGAAACTAACTAGTTTAAACCTGGCTTTCATCGAATACAGTTTAACGATACAGACTGATAAAAGTTAAACAAAGAGATAAATATAAGACTTAAAATTACTAAAATTATTCACGATATAACCACTGGCTGTAAACTTACTCACTAAAATTCTCATATTTCTATACTTTGTTTTGTATCAAAATTCTGCACTTTCATTTTGGATAATTGATATATGTAATGATACATGATTCTCGTCCTGCGACGAAGAACTGTTAGAAACATTTACGAGACATTGCAACATCTAGATTTCCATATTCTCAATTGCCTCCGAAATTTGAGGTATTGAGGAAAAAACAATGTATACATTGTTTTGCAACTTACGCTTTACTTTCGTGTCTTCCTAGTAATTTCCCATAAAAACCGTTGTATACAGATTTCTAGGAGTCCGTATATTTCTTTCGCCCGGCAGTTTCTTTTTAGCTCCGAGAGAAAAGGTAGATGAGCAGATAGATTTATCGTGATGAAATGATGTGCAATTATTTAAAATTAAGAGTGAGAAATATATTTACCTTATTTTCCTTAAAAGCTTCTTCTGTCCCCTTCCCCTTAAAAAGTTAGGCACCGTAAGGCTAGAGATGAAAAATCTGTTACTTATATGGAGAGTGGCACTTTTCAAAAGCTACACTAGATTTCTGAGGTTTTATTAAAGGACGAATTCAGAGTATTTTAACTACTCATGCATCGCAGATTCCCGGTTTTTTTCTTTTGACCAATCCCGGACTTTTAAAATCCCCCCATTTTAAAATCGAATCCAGAATTTTTGGGTTTTTTTTATTGACGAATCCCGGAAAAAATCACTTTTGATTGAGCAGCTATAATTTATTTACCGACATCCAAAATGTATGTTATTAAAGATAATTTAACGCTTTAATCAAGTCAGCAGAGAATAAATACCTTGAGTTTATTCTTCGTTAGTAGTTAAGTCAGAATGATGCTTCGCTTTCAGGAGACGCGTTGTGAGTCTTCCCCCTCCTACTTCTGGTGTAAAATGAAAAAAAAAAAAAAAAAATACGCAACGATAAATAACAAATGTATCAGTGGAATAATTCTATTTATTTAATATTTACTTCCTTTTACAAAAAAGGAAGTATTGTATTCGCGAAAAACTTTTCACTCAAAAATTGGCCTTCTTTTCCATTTTGCTCTTCGCTCAATGAATGTTAGATTTTTTTTAACCCGACCACACCTGGATACATGCCTAAGAACGTATATACACCTGAAGAATCCATTTTGACGATCCCTAGTTAATTACAACGAGTTTTCGCGTGACGTTCGTATGTGTGTATTTATGTATGTATCTCGCATAACTCAAGAACGGTATGTCCTAGAAAGCTGAAATTTGGTACATAGACTCCAAGTGGGGTCTAGTTGTGCACCTTCTTTTTTGGTTGCATTCTGATGTTCCAGAGGGGATCTTTTACACATTTTTGGGGTAAAATCATTTTTCATTTCAATGTAAACTCAAGCGGTGCTATAATTTGGCAAACACTTAGTAATATATCGCCAAGTTTTTCGTCGCCAAGTTTTGTCGCCAACTTGGCGACAAATTTGGCATATTTTTTTTTTTTTTAATCTGGTTTCAATTTCGCCATTCTTGGTGAAATTTAGAGTTAGCTATTGAGTCATATTAAAACTGCAAATATTGCGAAAATTTAGCTGCATAAAACGTTTTCTTTGCTTCGGTTCGCAACAAACTTGGGATGAAAATATTTAAAGTTTTTCTTTGCGCACTCCGAGGCACTATTATCTCTAAATTGGAGTAAAAGGAAGTCATGTGATGCACACATCAGCTCGTTTTTTGTTGTTGATTAGACGAATTAAATCAAGAGATTTATTGGTTAGACATTTGTTTAACTAAATGTTGCTCGAATAGGTTAGTGAAGTTACTATGAATTCCGCACTTGTCTTCAATTAAAAGTAAAATATATGTTATTAATATTGATGATTCTTTTTTTTTGTTTTATGTTTGTATTTCCTGAACTAAAAAACAATTCGCAGGTAATGAGAAGGTAACTTTTCTTTTTGTAAATTTTATCATACTGTGTATGGCTAACTTAAGGAAAGTTTCAATGTAGCAAACGATTTTTTACTTCCTTTTATAAAGTAAAGGATTTATTGTATTCAAAAGAAAAATTTAACCCAAAAAAAGGCCTTAAATTTCGATTTTGCTCGTCCCAGAATAAATGTTGAGGTTTTTTTTACTTGACCATACGTGGATATATATCTAAGAACGTATAGACTCCCGAAATACCCATTTTGACGACCCCCAAATTAATTATAACGAGTTTTCTTGTTACGTCTGTATATATGTACGTATGTATCTCGCATAACTCAAAAACGGTATGACCTAGAAAGTTGAAATTCGGCACGTAGACTCCTAGTGTGGTCTAGTTGTGCACCTCCTCTTTTGGTTGCATTCGGATGTTCCTAAGAGGATTTTTTATACCTTTTTTGGGGGAGGGGAATCATTGTTAATATCATTGCAAACTCAAGTGTTGTTATCATTTGGCAAACACTTGGCGACATATCACCAAGCTTTTAGTCGCCGAGTTTTTCTGCCAACTTGGCGACAAAAAAAATTGTATTTTTTTAAATATAGTTTCATTTTGGCTACAATGGCGAAATTTAGAGAGTTAACCATTGAATCACATTAAATTGTCCAATATTGGGAAAATTAACCAGTATAAAACGCTTTTTTGCTTCATTTCGCAACAAACTTGGGGCAAAAATATTTTAAGTGTTTCTTTGTTTTATCCAAGGCATCTATAACTACTATCATTAAATTGGCGTAAAAGGAAGTCATGTGATGCACACATCAGCTTGTTTTTTGTTGAAATGAATGTCCGTTATTCGGAGTGTAAGCTGTTCAAAGTGAATAATACGGAAAAACTTGTACAGGAAGAAATTGGGGGTGTCCGTTACATAAATTTTGTTGTGTTATTTAATAACCATATTTTTAAAATTCGACTTCAGTTATTTCTTTATTAATTTAGTTATATTTTAGATAAACCATGAAAGAAATTCATTTTGTAACTCTCCAAATGTTGCTTGTCAGTCTCTTGTTGCATGAAACTTTGACCCCCTCTTTCGAGAGTGTAACATAGTTAAAGTGAATTTCCTCTATCCTAAAAAAGAGTAAGTATAATTTGTTTTCAGATTTTTTTTGAGCATTTTGTTTTAAAATTTGATTTTTAAAATGTCAGGTTTTTGGAGAATCACCCATATCTTTATTTCGATGCCAATTTTCACTTTTAAAAAAATACGGGCTTCGCAATTTTTCAATACCTTAATTTTTTTTCTTTTTTTTTTTAAACTTATTTTATCGTGGTTTCTAGTAAGTAAGCAATTTCAAATAATTTCAAGAACATTCGAAGCAAAAGTAGGCTCGTAAAAGCTCAAAATACAGTTTTTTTTTCCATTTTAATGGAGAAAAAACAGAGTCGACTTTTTATTTATTCAAAACCGATTTACCATTATAATCTATCAAATACCATTATATCTTCATTATATATTTTTAATATTACTGGCTGCAATAAATAAGGAAAAATAAAATACAAAATAAAAAAGGTTACCATATAACAGCGGAAGAATCAAACCATATTACCTTCTTGAGCTAGACCTTGTGATGTGCCTTTACTTCCCATACAGTGGTGATCAGAAATATAAGGACACAGAAAAGTGCACAGTAAAAAAAAATATTTGACATAATTCAGTGATATTTATGCAAAAAATACCTTTTTATGCGAGAAATCAAAGTGGAATGCAGAGCATTTGAAAATACAAAATTAAAATGTTTTGCCGTCATTAATCAAAAATGTCATTGTTAAAACTGGACAAAATGTTAAGGACAACGAGCATTTTGCCCTGAAACACCCCATTAATCAATAATATCCCCCTTTTTCCCCCATCACTCAAATCAGCACGTTGAAGAACGTTCTTAGAAATTTTTATCCAGGCCCTTTCGAAGGAGAAAATGAGTTCTTTCTTGCTCTAACATTAAATGCCATGTTTTCATACTTTGGGTGCCAAACTTCCTCACAAAGTTTTCATTCAACTTGGATCGAGCCTTTTGCATGGCCAATACAGTAATTGCACGAAACAAGTATTAAGAAATGATTTTGAGGATTGAGAAACATGTAATTAGGTATTGTCCTGCTTTAACAAATTGCGGAAAATCGTAATAGTGTTTTTGATTAAAAAAAATTCTTTCCAGTGCATCAGCATTACACTCAGAATTGATTTTGCCCTGAAAATAAAGTATTGGTACAGATTCTATATGTTGCTAAACTTCCTCGGATCATTACTGAGCCGCCTCTAAATGTATGCTTCGAGATTTTTTTTCCCCTTCAGATATCGTACGAGAAGTATCAAAAACATTGTTTATCCTAATAGGGCTTTTTCCAATCAGAAAAGATTGCATCATCCCTCTTTTACCCATATCAACGCTTTTTTGGCACTCTCAATCTTTGGTTTATTATGAATTTTTTTAAGAGTAGATCTTGAGATTAATTTCAGATCATGAAACTTTTTTTATCGCTTTTTTAAACATGTTGACCAGTTCGATAACTGTGTCGTAACTTGAAATCCCATGTAATATCCATTACTGTTTGTTTTTAGGAGCAAGTCTACCTGTTCGTCTTTGTGGTCCTTATCTGCGAGGATTTCTGAGACAGCTCTAAATGACCGATCGCTATCTATTCAGATGTATTGCTAGTTGACGTACAGTAAGTTGTGAAGTGTTTCAAGCTACCATTTTCCTTTTCTCAAATTCTTGAAGCTTAGTACCTAGCAGGATGACTTTGAAATTAGAATGTGGTGTCACCAATCGCTTACTAAACATTTATATCGTTGTTTTGCAGTGTGCAGAAGAAGAAAAACAAGCACATTTTGCTTTTAAGAACACTCAAATCTAATTGTCCTTATAATGTTTCCACTCATAAAATTTGCGTAACTTTCCGACCAAATTCATCCAAGATTTGTTGATTTTTCTTCTTTCCGTATAATTGTGGCTACCACTCTGAAAGAAGTTCCGACTCAATTTTAAAAATTAGAAGATGTCATAATTTTCAGAACATAAAAATATACGATTTTTTCATCGGGAGGTTTATTTTGAAAATAGCCAATGCGGCGGAATGAGAGTAAGACAGATTTTGTTATTGAAAACTTTGAGTCTTTTATTTTCCCTCCGATCCGCCAGCTGTCGGAATCGTGGAGTGGGAGTAGAGCTAATGGAAAGGTGAAGATGTCGTAAGTCTGAGGTTTTAAAATGTTAGGAGTTGGACTCATTAGCAAACTTAAAAGTAAAGGTATTTGTGGTAACTGCAAAAGTAAACACTGTAAGGATTAGATGAAAGTGCTGCTCCCTTGGTAGGGTACCAGCAGTAATATCACATAATTTCAAAATTTTTCTTCAAAAAATAATATTAGAATCTTGACAATGTAAGTAAAGAAGTTGAGCTCCAGTAGTTTATAGATTATGTTCATGTTTTCGACTTTTCTAGGAGAACGAACGACAGTCGTCTTGAAGATCATCAGCGAGAAATGTTTGCAACGGCTAGAACAACAAATAAAACTCGAACCGCCTGTTATATCATCCAGGGAGTGCAGTTTCAACTTATCAAGGATCAAGAGTTTCGAATAGCCATATTGCAGCTGGTAAACTTCTTGTAAATTAAAGTAAAAGTCCAACCCTAGTAGGTTAGAACAGCGATCTGTTTATTTGCTTGTAATGCTGCTTGAACTCCGACTAGAGGGCAATAAATTTTTAAATGGTTTTGAAAATGAAATTATTAAACCATAAAATATCCAAAAGTGTGCCAAAGATTGATTTTGCTCCAACCGCAATGAGCCATTTTCAAAAGTAACTTGTAAAAGATTGCATGTTTTAAACTTTCTAAAATAAAAATGTACTCTGAATGGAAAATTCATTTTTTCACTCCGCGTTCTATTTCCCCTTATTCTGAGCTTGCTAAAAGTCGCTTGCCGTATCGTCTTCTCACACAACCTTTTAACTCCTATCCGGATCCAAAGTTCAGGGTGTTTATGTGGGTACAGGTATCGAATGTTAAATCTTGTTCTGCTAGAGAAAATTTATTTAAAAGAAAAAAAACTATTCCCAGGTAGCATTAACTCATCGGATTTTGCTCGGCCGATCATCGACTCCTCCTAAACTCATCGCGTAATGCACGCTGATATCGTTGCGATCAGAATCCGAGAGCGGTTTTCGATGAGCTGTTTTTTATCGGAAAACTAAATCGTTACGATCAAATCTTCCGATGAAAATTTGCCGATCTGCATTTCATCGGAAAAAGAGATCTTAACGATCAAATTTTCCGATGAAAATTTGCCGAGCTACATTTCATCGGAAAAAGAGATCGTAACGATCAAATTTTCCGATGAAAATTTGTCGAGCTGCATTTCATCGAAAAAAGAGAGATAGTAACGATCAAATTTTCCGATGAAAATTTGCCGAGCTGCATTTCATCGGAAAAAGAGATCGTAACTATCAAATTTTCCGATGAAAATTTTCCGAGCGAAATTTCATCGAAAAACGAAATCGTAACGATCAAGTTTTCCGATGAAAATTTGCTGAGCTACATTACATCGGAAAAAGAGATCTTAACGATCAAATTTTCCGATGAAAATTTGCCGAGCTACATTTCATCGGAAAAAGAGATAGTAACGATCAAATTTTCCGATGAAAATTTGCCGAGTTACATTTCATTTTAAAAAAAAGTAGGTCGTTTAAATTTTCCGATAAAAATTTTCCCAATCTAAAATTTTTGGAAATCTTCCAACTGTTAAAATAGGATAAGTTTTATTATTTGAATATCCGACTATTTATCAAACGTAAGGCTATACGGATCAACATTTAGGGTTGAGAATCGGAGGAAAAATGACTGAGACTTTGACTCCGAATCCGACTCCTGGATTTTGGAAGGGTTTACTCCAATTTGCTGCAAAATCAATTCAACTTTAACTCCACGATTCCAACGCCGATTACCTCACTGGAATTGCGAACAAAATGAGACTCCGGCTCTTGAATGATTTCTCTCTATCTCCAAAACAATTCCACTCCGTTCAATTTGACTCCCAAAATTACCGACTCCGACTCGGTTTGCGGACAAAATGATCGACTCCGACTCTTCACTAGCTGGCGCCATAAGTATATTCCTTGAATAAAATTCTAACTTTCCGTTCAGAAATCTGTCATAGCCTTGCCACCCGATAGATGGCGCCACAAATGATTTTCGATTTAATACATTATTTTCTACCTTGGAGAGAGCATAACTTGTCTAGTGGTTAGCATATGAATCTCGTATTCCAGAGGTCTAGGGTTCGATTCCGGGCTAGAGTGACTAAGATTGAACTCACGAATCACGCTCATCAAAAGTTGTTAAATTAGAAAATACTTAAACAAGTAATTAAAAAAATAATGTATATTAAGTAATTGTCCCAAATGACGTCATCCGAAAATACCCCTCCTGAAAGTTTTCTTCCCACTGTTAATTTTTTTTTCCTCCTGCTTGTCCCTATATCGTAGTTGTTACTACTACGCATCGTATTTTCATCCTAAATTCATCACCTCGGAACAGCACTGCTCGTATATTGCTCCAAATCTCATCCTATTTTCATCCAAAATTCATCGCCTCGGAACAGCACTGCTCGTATATTGCTCCAAATCTCATCCTATTTTCATCCAAAATTCATCGCCTCGGAACAGCACTGCTCGTATATTGCTCCAAATCTCATCGGTATAGGGAGCAAAATTCATCGGATTCCGATGATCGGATTCTACTATTGCCGATGAGACATATTGGAGCAATTTCCGATGAAAACTCATCGGAATCCGATCATCGACCGATCAAAGTTTGATCGGATTTCGATGAACGGCCGATCATCGGCCGATGAGTTAATGCTACTCGGGTTTCATTTATCTCTAAGAACATGTTTTTTTATTTTGATATCTATCTCAAGTCCCCCCCCCCCACTCTTGTTGTTATAATACAAGCTAATTGCATGAACTGAAAATGACCTTTGTTAAAGAAAAAAACTGCTATTTAGAGGGTTTGATAATCAAGGCCCCAGAAGTATGGGTTTTAACATGAATTACCAATCTATACCTACAATCTTCATGACGTAAATTTTATCTGCGCTAGTATCTGGTGCAAAGTTGAAAAAAAATCTGCATCTTTTCAAATCTACAAAAGGTACACGCGCAGAAGTGTATTAACCTTGTCAAAAAAAAATGTTTACTGAACTCCCTTCATCGGTGCAAGACTTGATAAACATCCTGTCCATTCACTATACGGAAGGGAAATCAGTCTCTTGGCTGGACATAGCTTAGAATTTCAAGTGCAGTAAAACCTCGTTTGTCTGTTCCCTGTTTTACCAGATCTTCCGTTCATTCGGATCAAAAACCTAGAGTTAAAAAAAATATATGCTTAAAAACTTTAAACTAAGATCGCAAGAATGGAATTACAAACGACAAATATTCGCTTTTTATTTTGATTCAAAGTACAACTTCCGCGTAGATCGTAAATTGAACTACGGTAATTGAAGATATACCATGGTGTACACGGGATGTTAGTCCGACAACACTGCAGCTGAACTGTAAATGATAAAAGATTGTATTTTGCTTAGTGCCCATATTACACTCATCATCCGATTTTTTGTTCATCCAGATTGCTTTTGGTCCCAGTTTGGATAAATGAGGGTGTACTGTGCAGGTGTGGATTCAGAAGCAGCAGAGCGTAATTCTTGCCCGATTTCGTTTATAGCTTCCACACACTACTTGACTGTGCTCAAGTATGTAAGACATAATTAGTTATACTACTAATGTCAAATCAGAAATACTATGGTTCATGTATGGTACTTTATTTATATTTTTAGCTATCCCAAACAAAATTAAAATCAGAGAACCAGTATGCAAAGAATGCAAAACATCCACTTACCCGTCTCAGGGAGGATTTCCCCGTTTTAGGGGAAACTGAAAACTTTTTGGCCGTTTTTGGAAAATGGTTTGTTTCAGTATGTGATACTATGATTGTATCTGAATGCGAGTGAACACTTCTTAGTTATTTCATTTATTTGCTTTTTGCGAGCACTCTAATGCAAAGAATAATGAAAAGAATCGAAACGAAGTATAATAATAAAACAATATAAAAAATACTGTTAAATGATTTGGAAAACTTACCACTATTGGTTCGTTTTCTGCCGTTGATTGTGACTGTTTTATCTCAAAAGGTAATGCTAGGACTCGCCCAAAACTTAATATACAATTTGTCTCTTAAGAGCAATAATCTGAGAAATTGTCACGCCTGTGATTCATGCCTTTTCATATTTTCTCTAAAAAATTACCAATTGCTACTTTTCTTATTAACCAAAACTTCTGACCACACACAGAATTTTTTATTATAAAGTTGAGTTGTTCAGTTTCTAAGGGCCTATAAAGGTTTACTTGCGGTATGAAAAACCAAGCGGATTTTTCTGACCAAGAAATCGTTATGAACTATAGAAGAGACTAACTTTATATAATAATCGATAAATTTGTGGCAACGAGTTGCCTCAAAGTCAATAAAGGTCGCAAAAAGGTTGCATTTTCTCGTTATTTCGACCATTTTAGCATTTTTGAGGTCCGAAAACAGCTTGCATATTTTAGTTGCCACCAGAAAAATAGTCTCGTTTTAAAGGGAAGTATGAACACTTTAAAAATGCACAAAGAAATAAGGCAAGTTCAATGTGCTTTCGATGTCATTAGGCCAAAATGTAGAAAATGTCATATTTTACCGATGTTCAAACTGTCATAACTTCTTGCGCGAACAACATATTGTAATATGTAATTCTGTTGCCATTTTCTCTCCATTATATGTCATACCACAGCAGTAAAATCCAATAAGATGAAATTCTTTAAAGTTATAAACTTAGCCGGTCTGCGTTTTTGCTTCTTGATACTACTCGCCTGATGATACTGATACTACTTTGCAACTGAAAGTGATATTATAATGTTTCGTGGTACATATATGACATTTTCTGTGCCAACACAAAACAACAAAATGTACTTTTATGTGTAACATCAATAATATTTAGGTTAGTCAAGGGGCAGTTATCCCCTTTTTTGTTGGATCTTTTTTTTAATTTACTGAAACATGTAACGTTACATATTAAGACTATGCTTTTCCCTCTCAAATTGCTGTGCCGTTTTTAAAAATTTATCCAAAATAAAAATTTTTTAAAAAATATCAGAAGACTGTAAAAGGATCAAGTCTTCCTTGTTCAAGGAGATATGATCCGAGTCTGCAAGAGACGTAATCCGGGGGGGGGGGCAAAAATGTCATTAAAAGTATTTTTAATGCAAACACAACATTTACTGTTGCAACATAGTTAATACTCACCGATTTAAAAAAAAAAACAGTTGTCCATGTGAAACTAAACTAAAACAGAACAAAATCAACAGTTAGTAAAAAACTACGGGGGTCAGTCAAAATGTTAGTTGCACTGCTCGAAAAACTAAAACAAAAAAAGGATAGAAATTTTACAATAACTAGATCGATATCTTAAAGTTCGATTCAAAATCTACTTTTCAACGTATCCACTTCCGTTCATTAAGCATTTGTCGCGGCGTGGTACAAGTTTTTCGATGCCTTCTGCAAAGAAATCCCGTCCAATGGCCGATCACCATAGTTGGGTTGCAGCTTTCTTTTCGTCATCCGAATAGTACCGTCGCTTTGAAAGTTGTTTCATGGTACCAAAAACATGGATCAAGAGGTGAAAGGTTTAGGTTGCTAGGGAAGGTCATTCGACTCCTCCCACCTTAACTTTGGTCTTCGCTCGCGCTCAGCGTCGTCGATATCTGTACGTTCATTCTTGAACATATTGCACCATTTCACGATAGCTTAACGTGACATTTCATTTTCACCATACACTTCGTGCTACTGCCTATAAATTTCTGTCAGTGCAGTTGCGACTTTTTGCCCACAAAATCAAATCGCTGCACGCAATTCCGATTTGGACGCTACTTGCAGCTGTCGAGACATGTTTGCGACTGATTTTCTGAAAACTAAACTTGCATTCGGGAAGCAGCTACGTCGCACGATAAGGGTACTTGTCTGAAGTGTTGCCACACACTGTCATTAAAATTGTCTTAGATGGAACATATTTACGAAGCAGTGCAAACTAACTTTCTGATTGACCTACGTGTTTGTTAAAAAAACTAAGTGGTTCCGCTCCCAACCGCTAGCCTTCACCAACCCCTGAAAATTTCTTGACTGTCTTATTGGTTCGCGATTATTTATATCGTCCATTAGAAAGAATCGGATAAAGGAGCGGGTTACGAATTCCGGTTTCGACAGAATGAAAATCCTCCTCTCCCTTCCCTAGAAAATTGAATTTAAGTAAAGAGCTCACAATTAGAGCACAATCCCACAACTACCGGGAGAAAAAAAGAACTTGATAGAAATATGCATAAGCGAGTTATTTATATAAAAAAAAACACTTTGAAGAGCACTCCTTTCCCGGGTTCCAAACTTACTTGTACCGACTTGCACAGCTAAGGAGCTAAGGGCTCCTTCAAGCGCTGAAGAACAGAAGTTTTAAACGCTTGAAAAGTCACTTTCAAATTCTGGTCTCTAGTAATATATTTTGCTCTTTAGCTCCGGGCTTGAATTGAGTTGAGCTTAGGACATTTCGGTAAATTAGAAACCCTTATCCCTGCTGTACTAATTAATTGTAAAAATTGGGACAATCTCTGTTTCTTGCAGGAAAAAAAATTTCTTTGAACGACATCGAGTGTAATGGGGTGTGGGAAATCCTTCATCCCTTCAATAGTCAGTTTATGTGAAATTTCAAAGAAAGCTTAAAAAAATAATTAAAAAAAAAATCCTTTTGAGTGCATTATGAAAGGTGATTGGTATTTTTTTTAAATCTGTTATATGGGTAAATAATAACCATGAACGCAGTAATATATGTTTGACTTGCATTTAAAACACTTATAAAAGCTCTTTTCTCCCAGAATCCTGTCTAATCTACTCTGGAATTATATCCACTTGTACAAGTAAGACTTTGTTCTTTTACCAACATTTCGTTTTTCTACAAAATATTTTATTTCTATGTATATTTTTAAAAACCGAATAACATTTAACGGAGAAAAGACAGCTAAAAAAGTATGCAGCGTTAGATCATCTAAATCTATTAAATCAAACAAAAGGTTACGAGTTCCAACGAAAAAATGGATCAACTGTCCTCAATCTCATCTAAATGGTATTAATGTCATACATAAAAACAAATAACTGTCGAAAATAACATAAAAGTGTCACATACCAATAAAATTTTACTTTACTTTGCAAACTGTATGATAAAAAAACAGTAAGTGAGATGCAAGTAGTATTAAGAAGAAAAAAAAAGACTACGGCGATAGTCTAAATTTAAAAATTAAAAGGAAAAAAAAAAGGCATTTCGCCTCAATCAATTTTACTGCTATGGTAGGACACATAAGAGTATAATAATGGTAAGAGAAATATTTCAATATGTTTTTCGTGCAAGAAGTTATGACAGTTTGAATATCCGTAAAATACGACATTTTCTACATTTCGGCCTAATGACCCTGAAAGCACATTGAATTTGCCTGAATAATTTGTGCATTGTTAAAAAAAAAATGCTTATACTTGAGTTCCATACAACACTACTTTTGCCGTGTCAACTAAATAGTGCAAGCTAGTTTTATGCCTCAAAAATGCTAAAAAAAACGTCAAAAATGCCACTTTTTTGTGACCTTCATCGACCTTGGGGCAACTAACTGACTCAAATTTATCGTTTATTACATAAAGTTAGGCCCTGCTATGTTTCAAACACTAAAAATATTTGGATGAAAACAGTTTGTGGAATGAGTTGTGGCTCATAGAAATTAGTTCAAGCGGATTCATTCAAGCGGATAATAGTGCAGGGATTCAAACGAAATTTGGTATTTTAATGAACCAGAATGAGATCTGGAGTTGATTAAGTTTAAAGTTCGAAGAGCGCAATAGAATAGTCATAGAATGTTCTTCGCTTAGGCCATGACTGCTTTTTAAGAAGTTCTCCAAAGAATCGATCAAACACTGGTACTGATGAATAGTCATCGTGTCTAGTTGTGACTTTATTTGAATTAATAAAATACTTTTATATTTTTTAGTATGATCAACGTCTAACTGAAGGTCTTTAATGCGTCTTACCTAGGTTGGTTCTACATGTTTCATCTAGAAGTTATTATTTTGTAAACATTATTTAAGTTTAAGAACCTAATAGTGCTTCGATATGTATCGAAAGTGCAAAATTTTCGCGAATACTCGTATCTTCTTAAATCTGACAATTCCTTAAATGTGTCTGGGTAAAATGTTTTGTAGATGCATGTGCATTACAAACTTTCTTATTTTCATCATTTTATTTCAGAAATTAAATTTCCAAGTAGATCAAAACGAGAGTGGGGCTCTCAGCTGCCTCAACAGTGAAAGAAAAACTTGGGAACATTTAAGTTTTTTAATAGGTAAGTATCATTTTCTCCACTCACAAGCAAGATAACTGTTTTGTCCCATTGCTTAGGACACTGAAAAATACTGTATTCCTTACCTCCCACTCAATCCTGCTAGTGGGATCGAATGCAGCCGTGGCACAAAAGACAACAACTGCAGTTGTAATGAGTTTTTGAAACATTAGAAGATTGAGTTTAGGATATCTTACGAACAACAGGGAAACGTAAAATTTTGCCTCCCCCCCCCCCCTTTTTTTACAGCAAAAACCAAATTAACCAGCTTGTACAACAAAGCTTAAGTAAAATAGAAGACAAACACGAGTGACGAAAAACTGAAAAATGAAACATTTGCTATCACTGCCTTTTGCCTTCCCACGGCAGACTAGGTTGCTAGTGATAAAGGATGGAACACTATTTCGAAGTGAAACAAAAGTCTAAAAAATTATTTTTATTTGTTAAACATTGACATGAATGACTCAAACTGTATCATATTTAGGTGAGGTGATGAATGAAGATGGAACGATTAAACTCCATTTTGTCACACCTAATATCATAAAACTTGAAGTAAAGTCGCGATGCATTAAGTCAAAAACATATCGTTGCTTTCTTGATTATCGATCTGATAAGAATGGCATCAATGGGGATATTCGATATTGTTGTGACTGTGCTATTGGTAGCCGAATTGTTGAATGTTGCTCACACATCGCAGCGATTATATATTTTCTGTATCATGCTCGATATTAGGCGAAAATACTAAAGCATGCTAAAATATTGAGTCGGTTGTTAATTGATGAAAAAGTCAATGTCGTTGTGAAGGAAGACAGTGATGAATACTAACCTTAATTGAAAAAATCATCATAAATTGTTGAAAACTATCTTATCTAATGTCAGTTATTTAAACCAAATACGTTAAACGGTGTCTAAATTATAAAAAAAAACTACTTTAATACTAGAAATGTTGGTCTTTATTAGATCCAGAATGAAAAATAGTTCAAAATAGCGGTAACAAATCGTTTAAAAACTCTTTAATCATTGTTTTAACACTCCGAATAACTTCATAAAGGATCTGTCTTGTTTTTTTATAGTTTTCTTTTTGCTTTTTCTCTAGTAAGATAGTATTTTCGAAAAAAAAAAAACATCTTTTATGTTGTTTTTTTTTTAAATCAGCAGACGATTTTTTGCTATTTCAGTTCAAATGAGTTTTTTGGCAATAATAAATAATCTTAATTAGTTTAAACACGAAATTCTGAAAAAAAAATCCCTTTTTATTTTTCCTCGTATTGTTCTGCCTTTTTTAAAAAAAAATTGAAAAGAATCCTGAGAGTAAGAGTATAAAAGATATTTTATGACAAAATTTGGTGAGTGGCATTTTTCAGAAAAGCATTGAAAAAAAATTAAATTATATTTCCGTTGCCAGAAATCGGGCTTTCGTTTGAAAATTATAACTATACTTAATTTTTCCTGTATTTATTACTAAGAATAAGGAAAAAAAATAACATCGAATAATTTGGCATTTTACTGTGAAAAAATAAATAACTAAAATCGAAAACAAATGTTTTTTTTTTTCTTTTTGAAAAACTCGAAGGTCAAGAGCTGAAAATTTGGCTAAATATTTTTTTTCCGACGCTAAAATGATTCTCCAGGTGCGAGCCTTAAAAACCACATGGGCAGATTTAACGTAGAAACCCGGCTAGGTCTTTGAATGGAAAGAGAAAGAATGTATGCCACGGAAAGAAAAGTTCGAAACTGGTTATTCATAGTGTTCATTTACTCCCAAAAATGTCTGTTTGATAAGCAGGACTTACGTTCACATGTGACTTACTTCTTTTGATCTTTTGAAAATAAGAAATTCCTTACTAAAATGCGCAAAAGGAAAACGGACGAAACTATTCACATTAAATGAATATTTTATGATAAATTAAATTTACAGATCGCTGCTGATTGTCGTTAAAGAAGAAACAAACTCGATAGCTTTTTTTTGGGGGGGGGGGGAGGTTTAGAGGGGAGTTGCGAAGTCACAGTAACAAAGTTAATGAAAGTAAAGTGTACCCTCAAAACAACTTTTTTTTTCCTTCATACTTGGTGACTTATAAATGAGATAAAATTTTAAAAAATTGTGTCCTAATTGCTTTTTGAATTTCCGCTCTGACCTCTGTTGTAGTTAATGTAGTAAACTTGTTGGTGTATTAATTTTTCTATCTGAGAATAATTGTAAAATAAACTCATTTATCGAAACTTGGCTCTCAAAAATCTTGCAAGAAGGTTAAGAATGCGCTGATAAAAATAATAAAAGAATTTAGCTGTAAGTTACCTCCCTTAAGCCAGGACCAAGGCAGAATTATGTGCAATATACCGATAGCCATCTGGGAACTGCAGTTTTGTCCTTGTTATGGACTCATCACTCTGGTATAATGATTAACCAAGTTGGAGGCAGATGCCAGCTCAATGAAGCAAATTAAATTTAGCTGTACGAATAATGCATGTAGTTCTACTATAATTATGTTTTAAGGGCGGTACCTTACAGCTTAATGCCCAAGCTTTGCCTTTAATATGAGAGTTGAACCACCCCATGACTACAGACTCTCATTGGTGAGCTATATTGACTTAAGTCACTAGTTTGTTGGCCAATCTCTTCTTCATTGAAAAGACTCATTCAGCTTGGTCAGTGTCAACTCCCGACTGATAAACCCGTAACAAGGACGAAACTGATGCAATTTCTGGATGTAATAACCAGGCTGTCAGTGTATTGGACGCAAAAAAGAGACGTAACGGAGTTTCTAAAACATATTTTTCTATTCAACTTATAGCTGAAAAAAACATCCCATCAAACGATCCTTTGGTTTCATGGAATTTTATATGGTTTTGAAATTAAGTGTTTTTGTACTTCAATGCCATTATTCAGTTTCCTGCCATCAGTTTTCAAGATTTACATCTTTCTTGTGGTAAATGGAAAAACAACGTAAATTAAGTACACATTTTCAAAAATATACTTCATATGAAGGAGTGAGAAGTAAAGGGATGTGTGTTGCAAAATTTAAAGTTTGGAGATAATCCATACAAATGGTAGGTGAACCTCTCCTCTGTCTTCGGGCAAGAGACTGTACTAGTAGCCCTGGTAGTTGCTGCTATACAGCATGATTTAGAAAAAAAAAAAAGTCTACCTAGGACGTTATCTTTAAACGTGTTTTACTCAAAACTCGAAAATGTCCACTTACATCCCTTTGCTTCTCACTGCCTCATATAGCTATAGCAAGGCTATTGGTATGATTGTGTCCTGTATTTCTATTGGTCAACATATCTTCTGACCCATTTAATATTTACACTGGTGTCCACGTGGCTTTAGTTGTGTTCTCTCACGAATCTTTTGTTTACTGATCATTTTTGTCTTAATGAAGGGGCTCCACTGTAACCATGAAAGAGCTAAATATTGTCTTTTCTTGATAATTTGGGTTTCATTTAAGTGATATTTCCCATTTCAGCCAGTACTGATGTGTATAATATTCATATGTTCGAAGTCTGCGTTTTGGGTTTGTTGGAAAGCTAAAGATTTGAAATATATACATAAGACTTAATGTTAATTTATTATTTCATACTTTTAGTTTGAATAATAGTAAAAGACTGCTCTAACTTGTGGATTAAATGGATTTTGTTGTCCTCATTAGAAATATGAATACTGTAACAGTTTATCTATCTGATATTTAAGTAACCGTATTTTTTCCCAATTGTTTTCATTTTCCATACCCTCTTTCTTTCAAAAAATACAGTGAATACTTAACTGGATAATTCTCTAAAAACCTGATATTCTCTAATCAATAATTCTTTTAAAAAAAAAATTGGTTTAAACATTTAAAAACTATAAAACTATATACTGCCTATGATGAGCTTGTTAAAATAAAAGTAAAAATAACACACTTGAACAATACATTTAAATTATAACCACCAGGTGTAGAAGGTGTAATGAGAAATAAATTTTTATTAACAGGAGGGTCTCTTACTCTAAGCTAGGCCCAGAATTAGATTTAAGGTTGAAAGTGTTATCATTTTATTTTTATTTCTTAATTATAAATTATCCATCACATGTATTATTAAGAAATACACTTTTTGTAAAAAGCAGGAATGTTGTCCAAGAAAATGAATACAAAATGTCACGTGCCATAGTTTCAAAATTTAAATATTGAATGAGAACACCAGGCTAATCAGATCTGCCAAATACCTGACAAATCCAACAAATCGGAGGGATTTAAGAGTATTGTCTTATAGCAGATTCAAAATTCCTTCTTTTTACCTGTAACTTTAACACGTTCTTTGGTCAAGAGAGTGACATGAAAACCTTGGGGAAATCCATTAAAAAGATGAACCTTGAATAGTTGAACAGTTTAGATTAAAATAATTATTTCGTCCCTTTAACTATACCTAATTTACTAGTACAGTCATTTTGTGGTAGCTCAAAACCATATAACTATAATATTCCTTAATGATGAAGTTTTCATTGAATCCTTAAACTCCTAGGAAGGGAAATTCCCATAACAGCTAACGAATTCCATTAACTTGAAGGTTTTAGCCAGTTCCTGGGTTCTCGAGTTATCGCTAGTTGACTGAACACATTTATTTTGTGAAATGTTGATGTAAAAACTTAAAAGGAATTGAAGTACAATTAAGAAAGGTGAGAAGTGGATTGTCTTATAATTAAAAATTAAAAAAATTCTGTGTCAAATATGTTATTTGACACTTTCTGTTATTATTTCCGGACATGATAATGTTAAGTTTTTTGTTGCCCAGCTGTAATTTTTCCTTTATGTAACAAATTTATCACTTAAAAGGAAAAGTTGAATTTTAAAAGAAAAATAATGATTAAAAAATGTCATATGAAGCCTGTTTTTTTTTAATTTGCTTGAATTTGTTATGCTGCTTAGAAGCTTTTTATATTACTTTTATTTATTTTATTTCTTTCTTTATTATTTTTTTGCAATTGATTCATTTCAGGCTGGCCAGTTATGTTTGAATATCTGAAATTGAGGATGCTTTAAAGCTTTTAATAACTCAGACGCACCTTACATTTTTTGAAACGTATCATTTAAAAGATGTAAATTTTAAATAAACATTTTGAAATGAATGAAAATAAAATGTTAGGATTTAATTTAAATTGGAACTGCATACGTTTCATTCTCTGAGTATAAGAATTGCACTTGCTGATTTTAAGGGATACAAAATTGTTATTTTTGTGAATTGGCAAATATCTTTCCCAATAACATTAAAATTTTCCGTTTTATTTTCTCATGACTCTATTGCACTTAATATTTTAATACGACCTCGGATATTCACTCTGCTATCTGCAGATTTGTGTATTTGGAGTTTGGCGTTTTCAGTGCTATTTGTACAGCCAAACTTTTACTATGCGTATTATGTTTCGAATTTGAAAATTTTCAAAATACTACTGCCATTTTTGATTGAACCGACGGCCGCCTCTTTTAGTCCCAACTAATCGAGAATTAGTGGAATATTCGCGTAACATAAATTTCTGTTTATCGTTTTTCTGTGTGTCATACAATAATAAATATTTTATTGCAGCGAAACGCAAACACTAGTTCGATCAGCGATGAATCCTGTAAGCACTCAAGCGACGAAACGTAAGTCATATACATCAAAACATACATATATGTACATTTATACATACTGATTGATGTGTGTTTTTTTTTATTGTAAAAATATCGCTGCACATGATTTTAAATTCCTGAAACAAAGAATTAGTTCTGAATGTGCTTTCATAAGCATAAGAAAGCAATGATGCTTCAGCTTCAACATATTATAGACAAAAGGTTGTAAAAACCTGGTGTAAACAAATACTCAAATAAATACTTTCCTTGCAAAAATAATTAGATTAGAATTCAAATAAAATTATTAATACGAAATATTTCAAGCTTCTAATTTGACTTAACTTTTAATGTAATTTAATTAACTTTGTAATTTTTTATTAAAATAGAATTAGGTGGAAATAATGTAGGGTTAAATGGCAAATATAAATATCGGGATATTAATTTATATCGTGTATTTACTTGTAAAACTAATTCAAAGGTGCTGTTTGGCTATACTAACGAATTCTGGAGGTTTTTTCTTTTTTCGCATTTAAATACTGAAATTACAATATCTTCTAATAACGTATTTTATTCCCAGTAGTTTGAAACTTCCTTCCAATACTGTTATGTATCTCGTCCTCTCCCCCTGAAATGAAGAAATGATTGTAATTCAGTCGAGGTTTCCTCAACCAATGTATAAATATACTACTGGCAAAATCAAATACAAACTTTTTTTGAAATAGTTTAGTCATCCAATCACTCTATAAATACGTACCCGCTCACTTTTGCACGCATTGAAGGGTAGCAATATTTAAAAGAAGGTTTTAAGATTACTGATAAAGTGCTTCTGTCTGTCATAATTGATTTTATTGTGCTTTTAACTGTTTCTCTAAACCTTTTTGTTTTTACCTCATCTTAACAGATGTCAATGCTTCATTTTTTGTAATATTTTCATTGCTATTTAGATTTGTTTTTTGTGCCCTTTCTAATATTTTTACAACTGTTGTATATTTTATGTCATATTCATATGGACTGTAATTTATCATTTTTATGAGTCTCTTTAACAATATTCATACTTTTAATTACTTTTACTTTCTGGCTACTGCTGCCTTCTCGTATAATGATGCATTAATACGTGACTCTGATGCATTAATACTATTACTCCATAATATTTATGGGTTCAAATTGAGGATTTATGAATCAGTATTACGGTTTAAACAATAAATAAATAACTTTGTGCCGAGGAATAACAGGAAATATATAATGTTGTCTAGCACAAATAAACAGATTACGGAATCCAAGTGTTTCGGGGTTTCAAGGAAGCCCTTTTCCAGTTCAACGGTGTGAACTTCTAGATGTAAAGACACCCAGTAAAAGCAGTAAAACGTGTTCCTTAAAACCCTGAAACACGTGTATTCTGTAATCTGTTTATTTGTGCTAGACAACGTTGGATATTTCCTGTTAGTAGTACTGTTTGTCTGAACTGTGTACATTATTACCCTTAGAATTGCAAATGTACAGGGATTGGAAAACAACTATGTTAATATTTTCAACCGTAAAATTGTAAATTAAGAGTTGATTTTTTAGGTCTATTTTTTTTAAAGTTTCGTTTCATTCTTTCCCTTGAGCTAGGCTAAAAATATGCCGCGAACCTTCTTGATTTCAGCTTAAAATGTGAATTTTTCATTTTTATTTATGTGTGAATGCATGTGCACAAAAAATTGATTTTCGAATTTCTTCTGCTGCACGCTCTTAAAATGTGCCAATGGACTAGAAAACATGATTTGCTCCTTTTCAACTTAATCCAATACTATAAACACGTTCGGAAAGAGACAAAAGTTACACAAAACAGCGATTTTTAGCAAAAAAAATAAAAAATCGTGTTTTTCTTCTTTAAAACCAAAACTTTTCATCCTAGAAACTTCGTCTTGTTCTCATTTTATAGAAAATGTTATTCTCTTGATAAGATATCTTATCTATTTTTTTAGACAACGTACGGAACGGTACTTGGCATTTTTTCAGGTCAGGTCATGGAAGATATCATCAATAAAGAATTTTCATGCAGCGACCTAAAACATTAAAATATTGAATTCCATTTATTTGCTCTTTGTTGATTTTAACTTATCAATTGGAAAAGCTTAATTTGGTGGTATTTTAAAAATTAAATGCTACAAATTACTGATTTAAAATAAAGGAACTAAGCAGTTCAGAAGAGAAAACAGACTGAAAATTACAAATGGAAAAAAAAAATCTAATGCATTTTATTACTTACACTGGTAAATCATACATCATTATGTTATTACTTTTCATTGACAAGTTAAAGTGGTAATGGTTTCAATCGGTTAGATTTTGATGTATGTGGAAAAATGTGCCAACATTCAGACATAACTTGTAATAGAAAATGTTGTTAGTTTTAAAGTTTAGTAAATTTTATTATTTTTCCAGCTGTGCCATTGACGACCCTTAAACTGCTTACTATCTTTGTAGCTTTAATATAATATTGATTTTCACACTATTGATCAGAAGATCAGTATTTAAAAGCTTTGTATCGATTTCAAATATCTTTAAAAAATTGAACCTCGTAAAAAGTTAGAGGAGAAATGAAAAAAAATCTACTTCTTTTCTCAATAGACTAAACTTCTTTCAGATTGAGCTGTGCTTTTGTATTCCTATCATCACAATCATCTTCATTATCTCCTACTTCATATTTTACTTTTGCATCCTTCTTTGTTTCGACTTTTTTTCCCTTTATAAAGTATCATCAAAAAATGAGATCGCTTCTCTGAGTTCAGGGACTACAGATGGTTATGTATTTTAGGTAGTTCTGTGCCTATATCATCTTCATAAATAGATTTGTATTTAACCAAGGATTTACTAACTGTAGTTCTTGGTGGGGGGCAAAAGCTGGATCCTTGACTTGGATTTATGACTTGTTTAAAATCTCTCCGTGTCTGGCTTTGTGTGCATGTAGCACGTCAGCATTGCGTTTGCGACCATCTGTTACAGAGAGATTCTTGCTTGTTTAAATGTTTTCTACCTCCAGTCAAAGTTTGTACACAGCATTCAGGGACAGCCTGTATATCGTCGCCTCAGAACAACAGTAGGATATCTTACTGTTGTTTCTGGGATTAGATGTCTTATGGTTGCTTTGAGGCGACGATATAGTAACTGTTCTTCGAGTGACAATTCTTATACAAAATATTTCTCAAACGGTTCGCTTTTATAATGTCAAACCCGAACACCTCTTTCATTAACAGATATTTCAAATAAAGATTTCTTCCTGAAAAAAATATTTTCTCAGTCTTGTTGCACCTAGTTGAGCCTCTGTTTGCTCAAGGAGAGTTAGATGCGTCTCTGCTTCATATTTGGCTGTAATTCGAGGATCGCAGTTGCAACTGCAGTTCATGCAATCGTCCAAGTGTAGTCGGTTTGGACACGATAACTACAGACTCTTTCTAACACTTATGGGTGTAACAGACATTTTTCTGCTGATTATTTAGGAAGATTCACTTCAATTTGCTTTCATATGTACCAGTTCTTGCAAGCTTTCTACATCATTTACTTCTTTTTTTTTTTTAAATTGGTAAGTTTTACTATGTTCTTTTAAAATCTTCGCGAACGTAGATAGTTAATTGTTCTTTTAATCCAAGATTATCTATTTTTTTTCCTAACTTTAAACAATGATGCCAATAAACAACTTCCTTTTTATCGATTTTATCACGTTTCGACCTGTTTTAAGCAAAACAATAACGTAAATTTTTTTGGGACGCAATGCTTCAATATTTTTTAAATTCACATGAAATGAATTTGACCCATATAAAAATTCAACATATTTTTTAAATATGTTAACGTCACTTAGATTGCTAAAATAATACCTTTAAAGTTGCTGAAATTGTTTTACCCATTTATTAATATGTTTTACTGTGTTTGAATAGCATGCATTCATGTTACCTGACTCACTGACAAGTTTTGTTTTAAACAGTTTTGATATCCTTTATTTTTGAATTTGGGTTGTATTTTTTGCTTATGGGTATTCTACACCATACTGGTATTCTACACCATCAAATACCGGTATTACGAAATCGCAAAATAGCTCCAAATACCGGTATTTGGTATACCGGTATTGCAATCACTAGCAGCAATAATACGTTATTTATAGTTTCGAGATGTGACTTAAATGGATTCAGATTCACTTCAGATTAAGTATCCCATATCATTTCATATTTCATTAAGGATTTTATCAAACTTGTTTTTCTTTTCTTTTTCAAATTCTTACGATTATTCCACGCTCTCCCTTTATTTATTTATGTATCTTCCTCAAATATGGCAGCTCAATTTTCAACCACTTCCTGTGATCCAATTCTTAGGAAATTTGGTATGCAATCTCAGACCCGATTAGGAAGCAGTATTCTTTAATCGAATGAATTAACCCTTAAATATTTCATGCAACGTTTCAAAAGTTCGCTCATCCGGAGACTGAAGCATGGTCCTTTTTATGGGCTCATTAGTCTGGAATAGTGAATAACCGAGCTGGAGGCAGATGTAGTCTCATTACAGCTGAAAGGGGCATGAAACTGGTAGCTAAAGAACGTTAATCGCACCTACGAGAATCCGCAGACATGGTGCGGCTCAACTTGGAAATTGAAGGCATAACTTGGGCATTCAACTATAATACACAACCCTCAAGCCAGACTAAGGCAGAACTACATGCAATAGACCAACAGCCCTGTTATCCCAGACAAAACTGCAGTCTCTGGATGAGATAACCAAGCTGTCGGTGTATTGCATGAAGTCCTGCCTTAGCGCTGGCTTAAGGATGGTTACTTACTGCTTAATCATTAATTATTAGTTTTTTCCCACAATAATCATTTTCTTATTGCATAAAACATCTCATGTGAGGATAAAAAAATGCTAGCACAAATTAAAACTAAATTTCCACTGTAACCCTTGATTTTTCTGCATCAGATAAAATTTGTTCCAATTTTCGAAGGTAATTCGAACGCAAAAAATGATTGCTTTTAACGAACTTTATTCTAAAATAAAGGTGAATCTTCAATTGAAAGTTAATTTTCGATAACAGTCGTGGTTAATTAATGCATTCATTAAAACATCTCTAGGTGTTCTGAACAGAAATAGATAACCAATCTGCAATTCCAGAACTCTGATCATCTCCTGGTCTCCGCGAGCCTAGAGAGGGTCGCACAAGGAAAAGGAAATTTGACCAAACTATATTGGGATGCAATATACCATATGCTTTTAGGACGACTGCCTTGCCACTTGATTTCACGGGACTGCTTCACTGTTTGCTGTTATTCTACCACTGGAGTCTCTCCATATCAAATCGATGAAAAAGTAAGATTTTCAAACTGACCCCTTCGGATATTTCTAAAAATTTATACCGAGATAGCAGTTAGTCATATAAATAAAAATCCAAGTTTTTAGATTCTTAAGACAGATATTCTTCGATTGGGGGGGGGGGGGGGTATTACAAAAATTGATAGATGGAGTATCTTTCGAATGCATTTAGCTTCTCTTTAAATTGCACTACAAGTAAAAACTTGATACAATTTTAAAAGTCTTGAAACAAGTTTAAATGGTAGATTATTATATTACATGATACAAAAGTACAATTTTTAATTTTAAAGGTCATTTCAAATGACCTTTGATTTTGAATATTTTCAGAAGGTATTATTTTAATAATCTTTTTTAAAGTATATTTACGGACGTCTGTCTTGCCACTTTATCCTTGGGACTGCCTCACTGTTTGTTATTCTCTCACTGCACACTGGATCCATATTCTATCACAAAATTTCAAATCGATCAAAAAGTAAGATTTTGAAACTGACCGCTTCGGATTTTTCTAAAATTGTATATAGAGAAAGCAGTTAGTAATGTAAGTGGCAATCGAAGCGTTATTACAAAAAAAATGAATTTGGATAAATAGAGTATCTTTTGAATGCATGTAACTTCTTTCTAATTGAAATACGCGCAAAAATTTGATACCGTTTCAAAGATCTTGAAGCAAGATTTTAAATGAAACCTTACCTGATACAAAAGTGCAATTTAAAATTTTGATGGTCATTCCAAATGACCTTTGGTCTTGAAAGACCATTTCCAAAAGAAATTATTTTAAAAATCTGAAATACATATACATTGTACATACTGTTATGTTCTTTATTTATACCAAGTTTCATGTTTGGTCAACTAGGGCTAGGTAACTAGCTATTATTCAATGATTCATGCAATGGATGTTTGACTATAAATTGAAAAATAATAATGTGAGTAAACTTGGCAGATAATAAATTAAAAATGTATAAAAAATGGCAAAATTATCCTTGCTCCTTTTTAAATATCGCCTGCAGATTGACTTGCAAATAGTATTTGCCACAACACATATTGGGCCTCCTTTACACAAGGAAGGTGGGTTGAATCAACTTCAGAAGGCAATATATAATAAATAATATACGTAATTTATACGTAATATTATACGTAATATGTAATATACCACTTCAGAAGGACAGTTATCAGGATGCGTAGCAGAAAAGTGAAGTAATCGCCTGCCATCGTTCAAGTAACAGTAAACTCTTGATGCATGTCAGGCACATACGCCATTACCATTATCATTCCAATGAATAAAAACTTCTTGGGTGATTCAAGTCGCTGGGGCACTGCCAAACGTTCTCTTTACGAAAGAGTCAACCTGGTTCAGTTAACAGCGCACGGAGGGGTATTTGAGCAAAAAAGCTGGCCAAAAGTAGAAATGTCAACTTTACTGATTGGGGGCCGGCCTTAAGTCTCAAAACAGGTGAATAAACATGCCATTATGTGGAAATGTTCTTTTCCTCATTGAATTGAAACTATACATAAAAATTTGCCCGCAGTCAGAACTTAGCACTTTAATGATTCGGTTGTCTTTGTTTACGACATTAAACCTTCAACGTCATATTTTTGAAGTTAAAATTATATTAGAAGAAAAATTTATTACGGATTATTTATTAATTTATTTTATGGATGGACTTGGGGAGGACTTTTATTCTATTATTTATCAATTTTTACTTCTTAAGACTGAGGTATTTGTTTAAATGATATTCTTGAAGCCTCACAAAAATATCAATTTTTTCAACATTTTTTTATGTGAATGAATGTTTTTAAACACTGTGTACTCATTTGTACTACTTCTAAGTTATACCCTATATTACTTTAGAGTGTCTACTTTGATAATCTGCTGCAAAATTTTACACGAATTGACCGAAAAAAATAAAAAAAGCTATAAATAGAGCACTTTATTATTTTCATAATTTTGAGTATTTTCGATTACCTTTCGGTTATATGGCTTCAGTCATGAGTGCGACTTAAAAGCAACTACACATCATTATAAAAATATTACATAAAGGCTATTCGATGCAAAATTCAAGCAAATATAAATGAAACTAGTTGAAAATATGGATTACTCTTGGAAATATCGAAATTGCAAAAATAAGACACTGTTTTACTTCTGGGTCTAACTTTGAAGTCAATCAGTAACATCAAATTTTCTTTCAATTTATAATATCCTGCAGTTGTTTTCAATTTATGCACCTGAGTGAATCGTGTGAACCCAAAAATAACCGGAAAAAGGAAAATTTATGAAATTAATAGTCTGCTCTATTTATAACTTTATTATTTTTCTGTGCAAATTTTTACTTCAGATTGTCAAAATAAACAGTATGATGGGAAAGCTTGGAAGTAATACAAATGAGAACAGAATATTTAAAAACATTCTCTTTTAAGAGAAAAAGGGGGGGGGGGGTGTTTTTTGAGGTTTGAAGAAAGGCATTAAAAGAAATTATATATATATATATATATATATATATATATATATATATATATATATATATATATATATATATATATATATATAAATGAATGTTTGTCTGTATGTCATCCATGAACTCAAAAACTACGCGGCAGATTTGGCTGAAACTTTCACCGTTTGTTATTTTTGGTACTGGGAATGTCTATAGACCAGTTCGAAAAAAAATCCGATCGATAGTTCCTTTTTTATTTCAATTTAAGTCACAATCCATTGGATAAATATGAATAAAATTATCGGCTGCAGAAATTAATTCGCGTGAAAGATCTCATTGATAAGTAGTTAGCTGTTGCCATTTTTCTTGAGTTTGAACAAATAAATTCTTTCTTTATTGTTTTATGGCTTTACATGCAACGGGGGATTTCAAACTTTTTCTATTTGATATTTTTAGCTATTGATTCTTGCAAACTGCGTGAGTACAAAATTTGAGTATAGTCACGGCTTCACTTGATACCTGGACCGATTATTATGAAAATTGCTATATATATGTATTTTTCCACGGAGAAGGTGCATAATATGCTCACTGAAGCCACTCGCCACCAGGGGGCACTGCAGAGTAGCAACTTCTGCTCCGTTCAACAAATTGTCATGAAAATCAGTATAATGATGTATTTATTTTGTTGGCGTAGCAACGCGCTTCGGGTACAGCTAGTATATATATATATATATGTATATAAAATTGAATAATAATAGATAACAAACCTTGCTCGAGCCCTTTCATAGTACATGTTTCGTCAAATATCACTTGTAAAGTGAAAAAAAAAAAAAAAAAAAAAAAAAAAAAACAGGATTTCTTAAAAAACTTGAATTTCCCGAACAAAAAGATAACTGAATCATATAAGTGTTAAGTTCCGACTGCTGGTAACTTTTTATGGTTAATTTCAATGAAAAATGAACGCTTTCACATACTGCCATGTTTATTTACCTGTTTTGATACTCAGGACCGACAATAACCAGTAAAGTTCGATCTGGTTCAGACAATTTTGATTTTTGGCTAGCTTTTTTGCTCGTAGGGAAGAAGCAAAACTGATTCTACTAAGTTAGCTCGTGTGAAAACAGTGAAAACACCAGTCAAGTAATTGACAGACAACTTTTTTTGATTGACCCTAAACAACTCGTAGTAACCTTCTTCACTTTTAGCCTTAAGTTATTTAAATCTTTTAGATTTAAATCTTTTAGATCTTTAAATCTTTTACATGTGATTGCATTTTTTAATACTGATTGATGTTCCTTTGTTTCCTTGTTTTTATTTACAGTATTTTACAATTTTAAATGTAATTAATGCCAAAACTTGTTAAGTTAGTCTGTTGTAATCCTTTTCCGCTGCCAAAACATTACGTGCTAAATGCTTGAGATCAGTTTTGATCTAAGTGCAGAATCTGCACTTAGATCATGCACTTTGAAATAATGCATTAACAGTATGATTATGACACATTTAGACATATATTTTCTTTTAATTGATGACATTTGATTTTTTTTTCCACTCAGAGATATATTGAAGTTAAAATTATTTATGATCCCATTGTTTCCCCAACATTAAACGTGGTACAAGTAAAAAAAAAATAACAGTGCATACAAAAAATATTTTTTCCAGATTTCTAAAATAATAGCTTTTTGAAATATTCAAAGTTTAAAGGTCAATTCTATTGACCTTTAAAGTTGTAGTTTTGTATCAGATAATACATCATTTTGAAGTTTTTAATGTAAACTTTTAAAATTTAATAAGTTCAAATTTCTACTTTTATTAGTTCCAGAGTTATGCACAGTCAAATATTTGCCGTGGGAGCAGAACATTTAAGTTTCTACCCCCTATATCTAAAACATTACAACGACTAGAGGTTTAAAATTTAATTTTTATGTATACTTAGTAAATGTTAACGTAGCAGCAAAATATTGTTATAAATATCGATCACTCATTTTGTAAGGTGTGTAAGTTGACATGGAATGACTAATTTCCTTTATTGTTTTTTTCTTCCCTTTAAATATATTTTTCCAATATTACTCTATACTGCATTAAACCTTTTTTCTCTAACTTCTATGAGATTTCTGTGTGCATTAATTTTCCAATAAAGCCACAGTTAACTAGTATGTTGTGGCCATCACGAAACTTTCTTCTATATTTTTCCTTTTTCTGATCCCTCCCCATGCTTGACGAGGAAGCAATATTCCTAACAAAAACAAAATTACACATGCAAAAACTTGACGACCATCCCAATGTCTGAATTATTGTAAAAACAAAACAAAGAGCGAAAATTGAAAGTTACTTTAAAAGCTTAACTTGAATTAATTACAAATATTTTATTTATTAACAAACATAAGATGGCAACAGTTAAAAATTTTAAATCATTGAGATAATATTTCCTATCATTTCTATACAATTAAAATCAAGAGAAATACGCAGACGACAATCTATTACGATTTATCTTTCTTATTGTTGCATTAATAAAAATATTTTTATTCGCAAAAAAAAAAAAAAAAATCAACACCTCTCGGAGCGATCGGCGTCAAAATCGAACCAAAGCCTGTTTACATATGGATTCACATATATTCCAAATTTCAACCAGAACGTAGCATTACTTCTTGAGATAGGGTACTCAAAATGGAAAAAAAAGAACGGGTGACTGCGCTACCCCCTTTTTAGCTGTTGACACAAAAATAAAATCAGTTCTTATACCCACTAAGGGTTACTTGCCGATAAATTTTTCTTTCATTCCGTTCATTATTTCTTGAGATACAGCAGTCACAATTGACGACAAAAAACGTTCTATAGCTCAACCCCCGTTTGAGTTATTGACACCAAAATTGAATCAGCACCTGTTCCTGTTAATACCAACATATGGACCAAATTTTGTTTGATTCCGCCAGTTACTTCCTGAGAAATAGCAAGCACGCGTAACTCGAAAAACGTCCCATTGCTCCACCCCCCTTGGAGGAATTCGCACCAAAAACTAATGGGCACAAGTTCACATAGGGGCACATATGTGTACTAAATTTCGTTCGATTTTATGCGGTAGTTTTTGTTGTAGAGCGGCCACAAAAAAACTGGTCACACACAGACGTGCCACACACACATACACACACACACACATACATACACACACACACACACAGACAGACAGACATTTTCCAAAAATGGTCGAAATGGACTCAGCACACCTCAAAACGTTCGAATCCGTCAAAATTCGAAATTCGAAAATTTGCACGAATCCAATACTTTCTTATATATATTAGATATAGAAGAAAGTAAAAATACATAAATAAAATATATAGCTCACATTTTTAAAGTTATATAGATATTAGGTTGGGTCACCGTCCTATAGTGAAAATAAAGTTTTCAATTTTTATCGGGCATAGCACGAAAACGATGCCAAATGATGTATTAAGTTTAAATACATGTATAAAATCTTATCATATTTGAATGACATTTTCTGCCTTCGGACGGAAAATTGTGAGGAATATCACTTTTTATTTTGAAACTTAATGCTGTGATTTTGTCATGTATCATCATACTTTTTAACACGCTTTTATTAGCTTCACTTGTATGTTTGTGAGTAACTCTCCTTTGGACTAAGAGCTAGTGGTTTATTACTGTTAGTAAATTCCACTACTTTATGAGCGTTCGTAGCCGAGCGGTCTGTTCGCCGATTTTCGCTGACGTCCACTTCCGGGAATTATTGGGAGTGCGTTCTAATCCCGTCTGCACCGAAATTAAATTTATAATGCAGCAACTCAATTTTTGCCCACTTCTTGTGATCGGATTCTTTTAAAGTTTGGAATGCAACCTCAGACCCGATGACAATGCAATATTCTATAATCAAATTAATTTATTAACGATAAGTTATTAGTTTATTCTAATTAACACGCTTTTACTAGCTCAACTTGTATGTTTGTGGGTCCAACTTTCCTCTGGACAAATAGCCAGTGACTTATTAGAATTACAGCGTATAAATCAGAGCTGCGGAGTGTTACAATGTTCGCACATAATTACCAGAAAACATTCAAGATGTCTGATGCAAATAAAATAATATTTTAAAGAACTAATAAAACACGCCTTTGTAGCAAAAAGAACAAAAGAGTAAAAATTAAAATACTAGTTTAAAAAACTAAAAATTTACGCTTTTGTAGCAAAATGAACTAAAAAGTTAAAAATAATTTTTGGATGACAAGTATATAAAGTAATTAACTAAACACATAATTTTACAGCAAATAAAGGACTAGGGGGGGGGGCTTCTTATCAGATGTCTTAAATTTCTTCCTCTTGTTATCCATGCAAAAATATAAATAGGGTAGACCGACCAGTGAATGAACAGTTAAGCACAATTTCATTTTTTAAAAATCCTAGTAATTTTAAATTCTATACTATACAGATTGTGATAGCTGAAACATTTTAATTGATCTATGTAAATATCTCTAAAAAAATCGCGGGAACTTAAATGGATCCGCTTCCGACTTTTTTAGGTGTTTAAAGAAAAACTGGCACAAAGACCCAGTGAATGAACACAAATTGGTCCAGTAGTACAGTAAAAATAGGGGTCGGACCCAAACATCAAAAAAAAAAAAAAAAAAAGCTAAACCTGGTGCAAATTGTTTATTACCCTCCCAATAAGAACAGGTAAAAAGTCCCACCCCATTGTGCGTCGGGTTTTGGAATGGGGGGCATCTAAAAATTGCTGTTTTGGGCATTTTTCCAGAATTTTTAGAGTAAATTTAAAGTGAGAATATTATGTTATACTAAATTTAAAAGCATGAAATTAAAAGTGTTTGATCCCCAAGAGGGATGACATAACCCATCAATGCTACAGAGCCCCCCTATCCCCGTAAAACGAAGCAGTACCCCCGAACCCCCCTCCATACATTTCATATGGAAACATTATTTTATGCTAAGTTAAAGTTATAAATCAAGTGTGTCCATCCTCCAAGAGCGATGGTGCATCTCCTCTCAAAGCTACAGCACCCCCCACCCCTCCGCCAAATAAAATGAACTCCCCCCCCCCGCTTTTATTTCAAGTAGAAGTATTATTTCATGCAAATCAAAAATGCATTAAATCAGGACTGTCCACCACATAAGAACAGTAGCTCACCTCCCAAAACGAAATTATATACTAAAATATTATCCTTCCCCCCCCACCCCCTCTGGTTCACATTTGATTCAATGGCCAGAAAAATTACGTTGAACTGTTTTTTTGCTTTCAAATGATTTCTCCTAAGCTTGTAACAAAAAGTCTTCGTTATCTAAACGTTTTTTGGAATCTAGATTCTCAGCAAAATCGTTATTGTTGCAGCTATGTCTAGCACAGATTGTGCATATAGTTGCACATTTCAGTCCACTTTCAGACTTTTCAAACGCTCACTATATCCAATGAACCCCTCAGAGCAAGCACAAGATTTGAGGCGAGGAAAATCTTCTAGAGTTTGGCTGTTGTAATGAGAAGCAGATTATATTTCTGTGGTGCTTTCTTTGCACCCATCAAAAATGACACTAGCTTTCCCATACTTACAAGTTACCTATACACTGCATTGCTGGCATATTTCCATGAAGCTTAGAGAACCAAAAATATGATCAAGCAGGTATCTTCCATCTATTACATATGATGCAGTGAGAAGCAAAGGGATGTCAGTGGCAAACTTAAAAATATGGAGATAACCAGTACAAATGGTTAGTGAACCTCTCCTCTATCTTGGGGCAAGAGATGGTACTAGTAGACGTGGTAGTTGCTTCTATACAGCATGATTTAGAAAAGAAAATCAATGAAAGCCTATCTAGGATGTTATCTTTAAACGTGTTTTATTCAAAACTTGAAAATTTTAACTTACATCCTTTTGCTTCTCACTGTCTCATATATGACACCAGCTGTTCGTTCTGTGATGGTAGATGAACCTTTTGCTTCAGATAATAGCACTTTAACGATACAGTATTTCTTTCCTTCTGAAACCAGATTCATCGAATACTGATGGAGGATTCAGCGCATAACTCATACCAGAAGTTTTTAGCAATTTGTTATTCCATCTTTACTGTTCATACCATTAGGTGTAAAAGATGGTTTGAGCTTACACATCTTTACAGATAATAACTACTCTCATAACAGAAGCTGAAGACATAGCTGCTTACCTCCTTTACAAAGAAATGCCACAAAATTGTTTGCCATCAATATCCTTTGATGTTACTACACGAACGTTAAAGGTCTCATCGCAACTCACTTTATCATCAGCAAGCAATACTACTACCAACTTAAGAGGGAAGAAACTTCTGGGGGCTTTAGAAACAGATTGTAATTTCCAAATTGAGAGAAAAAAGGTGTAAATATTTAGCATTCTAGTGTTGTATTGCTCATTGCTCTCAGCAAGACTTGTTCCATCGTTGAATCACTACAGGTTCTAGACCACCTGAATTTGTCACTGCGTTAGATCGCTGGATAGCTGATGTTTTAGCTGATGTTTAATCTGATCAATTTTTTTTTTATCGCATAATGTACTCAAAAGTTTCAGATAGTGTTGCAAGGGCGCTTTCATTTATATGTTCGCAGATTTAGCATAATTCGCATAACCAGCTGCGTAAAAGAGAGGTAGCTCGGTGTTTGCAAATGAGAACCCCCACCGACTTAGAGGGTGCAGAATTGCAGCATTGCCCATCTCACTATTCGCAATTTCGGTTTGTCCCCCCTTACGGTGATGGCAAAAGATTGTAGAAAAGTTGAAGTAAGTTGATCAAGAAGAAGTAGGGAAACTTTGGTCAGTTTGGACTTTTTATTATGCTGCACAGGAATTTGGTTTTCCAGCGCTCTAAACAGTTTAATAACTCCAGTCACAAATAATTTGGTCACTGAGCTCGCTTAGATCTTTTAGAATTATTAGTCTGATATTACCATATCATTGTGTGACATTTTGTACTTCGGAAAAGTTTAAATCAGGGAAATTTTTTCGTGAACTTCACTGCAATAGTTGATTTTAGAATGTAAATTCAGGGTCCTCCCCCTTCCCCCCCCCCAAAAAATAGCGATGGCGCACCCCTTAAGTGTGACGGCGTACCCATCCAGAATAAAAGTCCTCAAAAAAGAAAGAAATAATCCTTGAAAAAACTGCCTTAAAAATTCAAATGACGCAAAGCTGCTCCATGGACCCCCTCCCCAATCCGTCCCCTCCGCCTGTCCACCCCTGCTAATTAGAATTTTTTTGTGAGAGTTTATTATTTTACTATTATAGAGTGGTTTCTGTGAAGTTTGAGAATTTTTTTGAAGTAATAGAAATTATTTTTATTTAAATAGAAGATTATTTCATCCCCCCCCTTTCCCCCCAAAACCCGACGCGCAAAGCGCTGGGACTTTTTACCCCTTCTTGCTGGAAGGGTCAGAAGTAATTTGCAACAGGTTTCGCCTTTTTTTTTTTTTGGATGTTTGGGTTTGGCCATTTTTTGGCCTAATTTTACTGTACTACAGTGAATGAACATGATAAATTTTGATTCAAAAAGAAACTAAGTTTCTTTGAGATCTATCTATCTACCTACCTATATAACTACTATATCTATTTATCTATCTATTTATATAACTATGTATATCTATCTATCCATCTATCTACTTATCTATCTATATATCTATCTATTCTTCTATCTATCTACTTATCTGTATCTAGCTATGTATATTTATCAATCTATCTCTCTACTTATCTATCTATATATTTAACTATCTATCTATCTGTCTATCTACTTATCTATCTCTATATACTTATCTATCCATCTATCTCTCTACTTATCTCTATATATGTACTTATCTGTCCACTTATCTACTTATCTATCTATGTATGTATCTATATATCTACTTATCTATTTATATATCAATCTACTTATCCATCTATATGTCTACTATTCTATATACTTATCTATCTACTTATCGATCGATTTATCTACTTATCTCTCTACTTATCTATATACTTATCTATACATCTATCTACTTATCTATCTATCTACCCAACTATCTACCTATTTATCTGTTTGTACATCTAAATATCTACCAATCTATTACCGTTCCTCCTAATCAATCTATTTATCTATCTATCTACTTGCTTTTTTACCTGTCTATCTACCTATCACTCTATTTATCTCCTTATCAGTATATCTATCTATATCTATCCACCAATCTATATCTATCGGTCTATCTACCTGTCTATATATCTACCTACTATCTATCTCTATATCAGTCTCTCTACCTAGCTATCTATCTCTATATTAGTCTACTTATCTATCTGTTAACCACTACCTATCTATTTATCTATCAATAAATCTATCTACCTACCTATCTATCTATTTAACTCTAATTTCTTATATATCGATCTCTATATCTTCCTCTATTTATCTATCTATATACAAACATACATACATATCTACCTATCTATTCTCTCTTTGTATATATATTTCTCTATCTATCTGTCTATCTATCAAGAGAGATATAGATATAGAAAGATAGATGTAGGTAGGTAGGTAGGTTAATATACAGATACAGATAGAGATATAGATAGATAAAAGGTAAAACTCAGTAAAAAGTGTATTGTTTACAAAGACAAAAATGCAGAAATTATAAAATATATAATGAAATCTTTACTAATAATAAAGCTGAAAGTCTCTCTGTCTGTCAGGATCTCAGTGACGCGCATAGCGTCTAGACCGTTCGGCTGATTTTCATGAAATTTGGCACTAAGTTAATTTGTAGCATGGGGTGTGCACCTCGAAGCGATTTTTCGAAAATTCGATGGGGTTCTTTTTCTATTCCAATTCTAAGAACAAAAATATTATAAGATGGACGAGTAAATTACGAAATTATCATAACGTGGAACCGTAACATGAGTACAAGCCAATTGGCAATAAAATTTACCATACATTATTTGTAAATATACAGGCGAACCAAAAGACCTTTTAATTTTTCTATTATGTGCAAAGCCGTGCTGGTACCACTAGTACATAAATAAATAAGCATATAAAAGTATCCGCATTACAAATAAGTAAGAAAATTAAAATATATCAAAGAAACTTGAAATTTCTTTTTAAATCAAAAGAAATTTTGCCATTTGTTCATTCACTGGGTTTTCGCAATTTTTCGAACCCAGTGACTGAACACCCCTCAACCTGAAAATCTACGCATTCTGCATTGACTGAAACAATTTAAATCCATAGCCTAAATATGTATACTTAATTTTTCTTTCGTAAAGTTAAAAAATAAAATTTATCAATAAAAATAATATTTACCAAAATAATTGCTTGCGCGAAACCAGCCTTATTATTTTAAAACATAAAAAGAACGAGTCACGGCTGTAAAACTTTCAAAATTTTTTTAGGAAAAAAATACGTATCCAAAGTAACCAATCAGGTGTCAGATAGCTTAGAATATCAATAAAGAACACTTTTGTAGTGAATTTATTTAGAAAAAAAATTTTGGAAGCTTATTTTAAAAAAAAAAAATGACTCGCTGTTCATTCACAGGGTGGTGTTCACTCACTGGTCGGTCTACCCTAGGCAGCCCCTACGCTTTTTTTTTATCACAGTAAAATTAAGTGTTTGGTCCATTACTTTATATACTTGTCATCCAGTCATCCAAAGATTATTTTTAACATTTTTGTTCATTTTGCTACTAAAGCGTGTTTTTTTAGTTTCTTAAACTATTTTTATTGTAATTATTTCACAGAAAGTGACTTCACTAAATTTATCTTTGTTGGCGTAAGTTGAAATTGACTTTTAGTATTTTTAAATGTTCCTTGTTCAATTCTAAAAACTATATGTAGTTAATCTGTCTCAGTCATCCATCAAAAAAAAATTAAAACATCGTTTTGAAAATTTGGGAGCTCATATTCAAAAAAGTGCTCTATTCGTCTTTATTTTTTATCATTTAAAAATGTCAAGTGTAGTTTCATGCACTCACATTCATACCTCTGTTAGTAAATAAATTAAAATAATTAAAAAAATTAATATAAATAATATTACAAAAATATTATTTAAAACAGGAAAATAAATTAAAACAGGATGGAACTGTTGTTAGCTGTTTCTCCTTCAGCTCAGCTCCGGCCCCTCTGATTGACTCAGCCCCAAGCAAGGAAGAAATGCAGTCTCCGGATATCGTATCTTTGAAGGAATTCCTAGCAGTTCCGTCTTATCATCGGCCCTATATTCATTAGGAGCTTTCCCGGTGAATCCGGAAAATGTCAATCAGAAAGATTTGAGGTTAATTTCAGGAAGATTATTTACCTTTCGCAGGAAACTTTCCAGGGTTCTGCTTAGAGATGTAAAATTTCCGGAAATTTTCAAGTGGTGAAAAAAAAGGGATTTTTATCGGATTTTTTCTGGAAAAAATGGAATATTTGATCTTTTTATGAATAAAATTAGGGTTTCTTAATATATCTGTATTTCTTGGAACATATAACGGGTTATGCATTAAAAAAAATATGCTATCCACACATCTTCTTTTTAAGGTAACATAAAGGTAAGATCAATTAGGGGAAAAAAAAACTTTTTGTTTTTTAACTGAAATTTTCCATGGGGTCAAACACCAGAAGTAAGTCAAGTCGTCATTCAACCAATAATATTGGGTAATGTGTTTATCTAATCATAGCAACTACGTTTTCTATTTTAGATTATCTTTGAAACTTTAAATATTAATTGAAATTTTCGACTATCGGGCATAATTGATTTTTTTTTGAAAGAAAAATAATACAATGTAACTTCACAGTCTGAAAATGAAAGCTATTGAGTTTTGATTTTTTCCAATCCAGTCAAATCAAAAGTTCAAATCAAAACTAAATTGCTTTTTCCTAAGCTGAAAAAAACTTAAACTAGAGTTTCAGTTTATTCATACGGACGTGCTAAGCACAGTAGTAAAAGTATTCATACCAGCACTTTTGTACAAAACTGAGTTATTATAACCAAGTTGTTCTCAGTTTCGTATTTTGCTTAAATGAATAAAATGTTTTAGGGTCTTTGATTAAAAACTAGTTTTTTTTTTTTTGAAAAATTCTTTAAAAATAAAAAAAAAATACATCTGAATCAAATACAGTAGAGCCCCCGATGCGTTCCAAGACTCCTCGCGTAAGTCAAAATTTCGCATTGTGAAAAAATATATGTATACAATTTTTTTAAGCATACCTAATGCTTTTAGACTTCTATAAACGCCCCTCAATATGCTTTAAAACATTTCTCAACTATACACTACAGTTTTTTTACATAAAGAACTAAACTTTTACTGAATTAGAAAAATAAAAAACTTTTATTCAACATGAAATACTTTAAGATGAACAAAATAAATGATCAACTAGAGAGAATGACATAAAATAAAACACCATACGCACAGTATGTATAGTAATAATAAAATGCTGCCCTATAGTAGTACTGTACGGTAGATACAGTAACATACTTATGAGTTGAAAAATGAAGATAATTGTGATTTACGCTCTATTTTTGTATCGTTATGCTTATGTTATACATTTTTAAATACGATTGCTTCGCCTTTTTCTTTTATAACGTTTCAATTTGTGGCAACAGACCCTCTTCCTGATCTCTTAAATCTATAATACAAGAGCAGCTTCCATTTTCATAATGTTTACTTTGCTAGACTGCTCTGCAAGCTTAAATATTGAAAATAAGTTCTGAACCTTTAGGAATATCTTTTTGTTTTGACTTTTAATTGTACTCATTGAAGATTCAATCATATTTATTGGCTCACTACCGTCGACGTTTTGTAATATATTTCAGCAACTTTAATATTTAGAATGAAAAAAAAAATAAATTAAGGATGCTGAATGGTTATTTGGTGCACTAACAACTCGATGCGTAGATTAGTTTGATGTGGGAATTTTCGCTCTCAGTGATGCCTAGAGTGATGTAATAACATTCACGAAATTAATATTTGGTAGCCAATAACGAAGCCGATACTTCCTTCCAAAAAATCCGTGTTGTGAACGAAAAATTCGCGTTAGCTCTAAAATTCCTAACTCGTGAAAAATTCGCGTTATAGCCATTTCGCGTAAGTCGAATCGCGTTGTCGCGGTAGTCGACTGTATATGGAAGAGCTAAACTTTAAAACACTATAACACTATCGGCACGGCAGTGTAAAGGGTGCGGAAATATATATATATATATTGGACAAAAATTGTATCATCGAATGGAAGAATGGTAATTTAATTGTAATGAGTGCCTTATTAATTTTTGTTTCTCACTTTATTAGAAAATAATTTACAATATATTTCCTAGTTTATATATTGTTTTTCGGTTTTCTTACAATTTTAAGCAAATTACCTGATATTTTTAGTTATCTAACCAAGTAGAACGACAGTTCGTTTGCTTGTTGTACCTCGATAAACAGTATTTGAAACTGTATGGCGTTTCAAGTGGCTTGGAAATGATAGTCGATGTCCAGAAAGTGTACAAAAACGAACAGTGATTATTTCAGTTAATCGTCAGGTCATCCAAAAGTGAGTTCAAAGAAATCCTTGGGTTTTCATGAGAGAAGTCGTTTGTAAGATAGGAATTAGAGTACGATAAGTGCGACTAAGGGCAAAAACGGCTCAAACAGAAGTTTTAAGAGTTCCAAAAAGTTCAGGCATTCGTTATGATTCCAGAGATGCCTGAAACCTTTGAGACGGGCCACAAGTCCACGCTGGAAGAGATACCTTTCACTGATTTACCGTTCAACCAGCTGATATCCCCCATAACAATAGGATTTGGTCTGTAGACACGCCAAGCACCTTAGAAAACGTTAAACATCGCCAGTCAGGCTTGCTCTGTGATGGAATCAGCACAAGCGATAAAAAAATTTCTAGTTCTTTTTGGATGAGGGTCGTAAAGTGAATCAAAAAAGTGAACCAGAAGCACATTTTAGAAGTTATTGTACTTCTGTGGGCCTAAGAGCACTTCAGCAGTGTAGTCTGAACCTTTTCCTTAAACTCCACTCCAATTCATATGGCTAAGAAGACGAGTGGTGTAAGGCGCATTGTTTTTGTCATGATATCATCTTTAGAGTGGACGCTCTACTCGCTAGACCTCAATCCCATTTGTTACACTGTATGTCCTATTTTAGTGTCAAAGGTCTACCCTAAACTACACATAAGTTTGAACTCTCTAAACCAATTGATTTCTAGGGAATAGAATTGATTAAAGGACTTGCGGGCCTTAAATGAAAATTTTAATAAACAGTTGCATCTCTGTATTACTGCAACAGACTGCCAGTTTGAAACCAATTAAATTTATTGATTGCTAAATATCTTCTGATATTATGATTTTTTATGTTTTGATTTATTTTTAATAAAGTCTCATGGAAAATTTCTTGCCCCCCCCCCTTTTTTTTTTTTTTTTTTTTCGCACCCTGTACATTTGGTTCGCACAGTCAGTAGAAACAGTTTTGTGACTAAAGTTATGCTTGTTTGTTTTATGAAGAAGGAAAATAAATTCTTCACAAAGGATATTGGTTTAAGCTTTTTTGCAAAAAGTATTAGTAAACTTTTTTGATCTATATGCAAATTATATAATCATATAACAACTAGCATTAAAGTTAGACAGTATTTTAACTTACAAGGGGGGGAGGAGGAAACTGCATCAGAATTTAAGTCTGAGAAATTTTTAATCACTTTTTGCTGAAAATTTCAATTAAAACTTCCTGAAAACTTCAAAAAATTCATTTTTTCAATTTTTCCGGAGTGGAAATAAACCCCTTCATTAAAAAACGGGTTTTCCGTTTTTTTCGGAAATTTTCCGGTTTTTTCCGACCGTTTTCATCTTTAATTCTGATTGATATGTTAAAGGCAGAAATGAGGTACATAAGATGCCCCTAATTTTCCAAGAACGTTTAGGAATTTTATTTAGAGTTAATGAGAGGACGAATTTAAAATGTCCGTTCATTCACTTCCCGATAGTTCTCTGTTTAGTCTCATCAAATTGGATTAAACATTTAAGTTCTTAATAAATGAATATTAGTATATGTTAAAGCTAATTTATGTTGGCGAATTGCGTATATAATTTAACTCAATATTCGAATTTTTCCATTTCCACAGCTAAGACTCTTACTGCGATGCAGCCTCGAAAATGTCTTCCTAGGCAACAAATCGGAGTTTCACAGAAGCACCAACTTTTACACGTGTTGTCCGACGTCCTTTGGCGACAACCGCAGTAAGTCTTGATTTTCCTTTTTCTTAAAAATTTGGTGGAAATGTGTAATGTTTTCTTCCCGGCAGCAGGAATAGCATGACATTCAAATGTCCTTCGCAGATTTTCAAGAAAGTCAGCAGACTATTACTTCTGAATTGGAGAAAGCAATAAATAAGAGTTTCTAATGGACAATAACCTGCTAAAGTTTTACTTTTCATTTTGAAACTAACTATAATATAAGAAATAAATAAATACCTTTGTGCGGAAAAGCAAATGTTGAACGACAAAGTTTTGAAGCACAAAATTAGCAGGTTACTGCATACACGTGCTTCGAGGTTTCAGGAAAACTCTTTTTTCATGAAAATTGTGATTTTTTGGCGGAAAAGTTGTCTCTTCATCCAAAAGCACACTATTTGCTTTGAAGAAGAGGTCGCCTTAAACTTCGAAACCCGTGTATGCAGTAATCTGTCAATTTTGTGTCAAAACGTTGTTGATCATCATTTAACTATAGTATATTAAACTTGCAACGTTTAATTTTTAAAGTGCTAGTTCATAATTTTATAACTAGTTAACTGAGGGTTTGCTTTGCAATATTATTTTTTTTCCTCTTTTGAATCGGAATTGCGAAATAAAGGGGGGGGGGATTATCTGCTACTGGGATTATAGTTTTACTAGTGCTAATTTTGTTGAAGGACATTGCGTTATTTGGATTTCAGGGGGTTATTTTTCATAAGAATCAGCAAGTATTACACAGGGGAACAAAACAGTATTTTCTCTTTGGCGCAAAAGTTTGAGAACTGATTTTAGATACGTTTGATGCTCTGAATCAGAATATAAAATTATTTTTTCACTAGCAGAGCTCTACTTTTTCATATAAGAGCTGCTGTTTTACGCAAAATGTGCAGTTTTAACTCCATTTTGTGCAGTTCTAAAGCAATTACAGGCTTCTGAAACAAGGATTGCTTCCCGCATATTTGCCTTATCGTCAGTCTGCATTCGAGTTACGTTCAGGAAAATTCGCTACATAGATTAAATATCTCTCTGAGTATTTGTAGGATATACAATAGAAATAAAAATTCCATGTTTTGTTTGTTTTTTACACAATGAATGTAACTTTAACCGTTGTCACGTATATTTCAATGTCATATCTTAGAAATGTGAGCTTCTGGGTAAAAACTGAGGTCATATTTGAACCCAGGGCACAAAATTCATACAAAATCAGTTCCAAATACCCGGGCACTAATATGACTGTTCTTCTGTGTCATGTAAGAAGCATTTTTTTTTTTTTTTTTTTTTTTTGCCGCGCAGCGAAATTGACAAAAGAATGTTTTGCAGGTAGTTTAATGAGAAAAAAAAGCACAGCGCGCCAAAAACCGATCTTTACCATTATAAACTCTGATAGCAGAAATACGAATTAATAAAATGAAAGGCAATATGCTGCAAGACAAAAAAAAAAAAAAAAACTCTGGGGGAATTTAAACTAAATAACTGAACTACAGGACGCTAGCCAATTGTATCTGTCTGAGCAAAAAAGAGAAAATGGTCACTATATAGGAGAAAATGCAGTGTTCAATGTTGTTATCAGATAGAAAATCTCCAAAAAACACGTAAAGAAATTTTTGACAAAGATCCACTAAGTGTGATGTTTGATGAATTAGTGTGGTTCATCGGGCGGAAGGTTACCGCCGGTGATTTTGTTTCTGCTAAACATAATACGCACTATGCGCGCTATGCAGCCACCAGTCTCTTTTCTTTTCAGAATTGTTTACAAAACTAGTGTCCTCAATTTCAGGCAGTTAGTGAGTACCCTCATAAACATATATGTTTACATTTATACGTTCTGGTTGGTGTTTTTTTTTTATTGTGAAAATATCACTAAACAGGAATTCAATTTCATGAACAAATAATTAATTCTGGTAAACTTTTCATAAATACAGAAAAAACAACGATGCTTCAGCACATTATGGACAAAAGGTTGTAAAAACCTGGTTTAGACAAGCATTCAAATTAGAACTTACAATATTTTTCCTTTTAAAAGTAATATAATTCGAGTTAAAATAAACTTATTACTTTGAAATATATTTTTCAAGCTTTTAATATTACTTAACTTTTATGTAATGCATTATTAAAATACAAACAGATGGAAATAATGTAGGGTTAAATAAAAAACAGAAGTGTCGGTATTATAGGAAAAAGTGATTTACATATAAAACTAATTCAAGGTTGCTATTTTGGTTATACAGAAGAATTCGGGCGTATTTTTTGCACTTAACTACTGAAACTCCAGTTTCTTGTATTACACGTTTCATTCCCCAGTAGTTTGAAACTTCCTTTCATTACTGCTATGTATCTCTTCCTCTCCCCCTCAAATGAAGAAATGATTGTAATTCAGCCGAGGTTTCCTCATCCAATTTTATCTAACTATTTCTCCAGCTTTTTTCAACAATACTTGGGCAACGAAGCTTTTTTTGCATGATTCTTGAGCTGACTTTCATTGTAAACGAATATCCAGCACCAGCTTCTAAATTCAGCTGAAGTGATGAACCCCATGTTCAATCAGCAAACTACATAAATTAATAAGTGGAGGAAAAAAAGAAAACATTCATAATAAAAATCATCAGAAAGGAGCTTTTAAAGCCGGATTAATGTCAATACTTCCTATTATTTTCTATGCACCCTAGCAAAAATAAATAATCTAAAAAAAATTCTTTTGATAGGTACCAATAGAAGGATCATATTGACACATTTTTGCCCTCGATCAAAAGTTAATTGCCCTCGTGCCTCCGTTTTCGATATATAAGGTCTTAAAGCCTGCCAAAATGTTAAGAGAAGCGCCAAATTCAAAAACTAGGTGATAAATTGAATTTGCCAATATTTCGTCTACAATTTCGTCGTCTGCAGGTGGCACATCATTCAGATGCAAAGCGTGTGAAAGATCTATTCCACTATTCACCGAAACTCGCTAAATTTGGTGAATTTTCTTAAAATTTCGCATCCTTTTGAAACCTAACATTTCGATAGCAGGGGCACGAAAACAAGTAACATTAGAATCCAAATTTACATCAATCACATCATATTTTCGTGTAAAATCACTTCACATGTATTGCATAATTACAAGAATTTCACCACAAATAAAGTCATAAACGTATTTTTTTAAACGAAAAAACACTTTAATTTACACAACTTGATACATATACAAATTCAAAAGTTACGACGGGCAACAAACTTTGGACCGGTTAGGCAGGTCTTAGTTCTTTTATCTCCACAAAATATTCACTCCTATTGCAAGTGACAACTGGGTAATTCCACCGTAATAGACGTATCACTTGGTGCATTGGCACCCTTCAAAGGCTTCAAATATCCTAAATCCATGTTTCATTGCATGCACTTTTGAAGAACAAGGACCCTACGTCTACGTCATGCAATTAAAATTTAAATTTTTTGAAATCAGTGTTTTTCTTTTTTTTTTTTTTTTTTTGACTTATTAATAGACGTATCTTACAAATAAGAATCATTTTTTAGCCATCAGAAAAGCTTCAAAGATTTATGAAACTATACATGCAAAAAATTTTGCAGCAATATATTTTTAAAATTAGAGTATGATAACAATATATCACTTTGCGTGATTGTAATGAGTGAATTATATTTAGTTTTAAAGCCTTCAGTTCACTATCCCCGCTGATTTTAAATAAACCTTAAGAGCAAAGCTTTTATAAATGTATTTAGTAGTATAAATCAATTTCATCTCATTGCAGTTTATGCTAGGTGAAGCCATATTTAAATGGCAGTCATTCCTTTCTGACTAATGAATGTTCGTACGTACTGTTATTTTATTTCTTATTTACTATTGGTTGAAACTTCCCTTTTAGTCCGCCAGGGTTTGGATTGTAAACCTAATGTTGCCGGCTCTATATAGGTTTGAATTCAGTTTGCATGGATTTCGATTTTCCTGTTTCATCAGAGTTTTGTCATTTGTTATGCCGTACTTGCCTTCGGTCTTGCAATGTACTGAATGGGTAGAAGGTATTGCATCAATTCCAATTAATCGTCCTTCAAGTTTATCCACTGTTCCGAAAACTTTGAATTTAGGAATAAAGATGACTGCTACGGTCTTGCATACAGCATTTGATCATTTGACACAATTTCTGACGTCATTTACGAGATGACAATGTACTTTTTCATCCCAAGCAATGGTCTTTCAGATGACCACTTCCATTCTCCGGTCCTTTGCCATGAGAAGTGGTGAAGAAACTTTTATTTCTTCCATGAAGTGGACATTGCATGAAATAAATTCCTGTCTAGAGATAAACCTGCTTCATCTGAGAGATATCACTTCCACGATGCGAGGGCATAACATCTTCAACAATCTTCTGTAGAAAAATATGTACAGCGCATTCATCATGTTGTACGCAATAAGAACATATTACTTATAATTTCATTAGGTTTTTGATGTTTGATTGCTACTGTAGAAAAGGTAGTCTTGTCATTTGATAAATAGGCCCTTTGCACCGCATCCTCGCATGCAATTGTATAGTGTTCTGAAAAGTAAGTTTGAACCAAAGCTCTTGTGGAATCCGTTTTAATATGATTTATTGATTTTGTGCCATACTCACCTTGTTTATCTTTAACTAGAAAGTCGCCCATTAAGGTATGACAAGTGAAAATTGCTTCTACATTTGAATGAAGCCATTGCCTTTTTGGTGATATTTTGATAGTTGAGATGTAACCCTAACTCCAGCGGATTAACCCTAAACTCCGGTATTCACGTTTATTGTTGACCACTTTTTCGTTTCTTTATTCTCCTGAAATGACACACCAGTAAAACAGTTAGGTGACCGGATCGAGTTAAGCCGTGTCATAATAAAGATTTTCCCCTGCGTGTTAAACATTACCGAAACATATTATCAAATGTTTATGCCGTGGCGCGAGTTTCATTGTTGAAACAAGCGGGTTACTCGATCATCGGCTATTATTTATATGAGGATGTACAAATGGAACAAGAGCTTAGGCAATAATATTTTTAGGACCACAATGCCACTTTCCACTGTGCCTTCGTACCGTACTATGCTAATACGATTGTTTTCTCCAGTTTTCTCCAATTGATATCATTTCGTTTGCTCATTGATTTTAACTTCATACAGAATGATTTATGGAACACTCGATTGTTCAGTCGTAGCAGATTCACAATCCCCACTCAAAAGTTAATGAATCTGCGTATGTTAGGACAGTTATTAGTCACACATTCATTATTTTGAATGTCGCACTTTAACCTCTGTACAACGTCTCGTGGTTTCTCGGGAATGCAATTTCAGCAAGTTGAATTTAAAGCGAAGTCAAAATTTGCATTTATCTGACATGCACCTAGTATGTCAACTGCAGTTTGACAGATAACAGATTACGCTAAGTGGTAAGCGTCCGTTGCTGATGGAAAAATGCTACGGCTATTATGGGACCAAAAAAAAAATAAAATAAACCTTTAACGTATTTTTTTTTTTTTAAACAGGTTACTGCATCTGTCGGAAATTAATGAAGTTAAAAAATTGAGTAGATAAATTAAATCCTATGCAGATTCTGCCGTTTACCTGCATACGGCTGACCGCAGCGTGCAACGAAATACGGCTCGATTACCAGTAATTCTTAATAAACATAGATGGCAGCACTGCAGAACTTGGTGTCTTCCTTGGATCTTCGACGAATTATTTTTCATTCCACATCTTCTTCTTTTCGTCTCCTAAGTTTCCAAATTTATATAGTTACATATAGATCTTTTATTTTGTAACCGCCGCACTTCGTAATAAAGGACTATAAGTTCGAAATTTTTTAATAAAACATATCTTTCTTTTAAACCATTAATAACAGGCAGGGTGGGTTTCTAGTTTTTTCTTATGAACACAGATGGCAGCACTACGATATAAATCCTTTATTGAAGCAAGGCTTTATTCGATACGCGTCTTATATCGAAATATAAATTGTCAATGTCGACTCCCGCTACAACGCGATTCAACTTACGCGACATGGATATAACGCAAATTTCCCCCCTAGTTACAAATTTTAAAGCTGACGTGATTTCTTCGTCCACAACACGAATTTTTTTAGAAGGAAGTATCGGTTTCGTTATTGGCTACTAAATATTAATTTCGTGAATATTATTACATCGCTTCAAGCATCACTGAGAGCGAAAGTTCACACATCAAACTAGTCTACGCGTCGAGTTGTTAGTGCATCAAATAAACGCTCAACATCTTTCATTTATTTATTTATTTTTTTCATTCTAAGTATTAAAGTTGATGAAATATATTGGTTTCTTAGTGGCACCTTTATCTAAACTTTGTGAAGATGGGAAGAAAAAGAAAGTTTCTGATTTTTTTTTTTTTAAAGGGGGAGGGGGTGGGCTAAGATTCTCGAGGTGCTTGAACAACTACAAAACGCCGATGGTAGCGCAACAATAAATATGAGTGGATCTTCCACGCGTACAAATAAAAGTCAAAACAAAACGATATCCGTAAAAGTTCAGAACTTAAGTTTTAATATTTAAGCATGCAGATCAGTCTAGCAAAGTAATGCAAATGGAAGCTGCTTTTGTATTATGGATTAAAGAGATCAGGAAGAGGGGCTGTTGTCACAAATGATCATAGAGCATTAATTATTATTGCCTTCCTTTTTTAACTCATAAATAAGTTACTATATCTACTGTACAGTGTACAGTACTATTATAGTGCATCACTTTTATTATACATACTGTGCGTACCGTGCTGTTTTATTTTATGTCGTTCCCTCCCATTGATCATTCATTTTTTTGCGTCTTAAAGAGTTCATGTTGAATAAAACCCTTTTTATTTTTTAAATACAGTAAAAGTTATGTTCCTTATGTAAAAAACTGTAATGTATAGTTGATTAATGCTTTAAAGCAGTTTGAGGGGTGTTTATAAGTGTTTAAAGGAATTCGGTACGGTTCTAAAAAAATGATGTACATATATTTTTCCACAACGCGAAATTTCGAATAACGCTAGGAGTCTTGGAATGCATCCCTCGCGTAAGTCGGGACTCGACTGTAACTACTTTTAATATCGAACTATAATGTTATGTTTTTTTAGAACGAATAGAGTGAAACCTTGGTTGAAGTAATGTTTAAATTAAAAGTCCCTATTCTGAACTCTAAATGCCAGCTTATTTATTTATTTATTGTTGCTTATCGTTTTCCTTTCTTTTTATTGATCTTAGTGTTTGATTCCAACACAAACAAGAGACTATTCCTTCTCAGAATTGTATCGACTATAAAACTTCATTCCGTTAATCAATTCATTCCACTCATTGCGAGCTTGCATCATCGAGCGCAGTCTCGCTGCTGTATTGAGAGTAAGAGTAACACATTTCATTCTATGGGGATCCAAGCAGCCTTGTTTGCCTTTTAAAATTACTTTTTTCGGCAGTAGTATTTTCCCTTAAATGTGATTTTTTTTAAAAACTGTTTAAGATATGGTTTTTGTCTTCAAACTTCTGTTCAAACTATGAGAAAAATACTATTGAAAACCAACGTTTTACTTGGGTATCGTTTATGGTTAAACAACTATTTGGTAACAACGGGCTTTAACTGAAGAAACAACAGATAGTTTACTGTCAAATGTCCCAAAACATGAATAAAAATTGTAAAAAAAAAAATCTTTTACTATTTAAGTAGGGGAGAGTGGGGCTGATTTTTTCGCGGGTTAATTGTTCCCATTGAAATACATCAATGAAGAAGAAAAGATAAATATTATAAATAATAAAATAAATGAAAGCAAAAAAAAAAAAAAATTGCTGCAGCGCTGAAATGGCATTCGTTTTAGTCGGGCTATTTGCGCGCAATACATTAAAAGCAAAGCACGTGCATCGCTTGTCTAATTTTCCGAATACTTTTGTTCTTGAACTTTTTGGTCTTTTTCACGATTTTTAAATGATGGTGTTAGTTCTTTGGTGTTTGTATACAAACATCGATTGTGAATGCTAAAATACAACGCTGAAACGATTTACGTTTTGTTATCTAACCGATAATTTGATATTTTAAGGAGATGTGCATATGGGGCGAGTTTTCCTTTTTTTTTGGGGGGGGGGGGCAACTGCTCCAAGGAACAACTTTCCCTAGAAAGGAGGAATAGCTGGCACCAAGGAACTTCTTGCTCCTATTCATCTGTATCAGAAATGTAGTGAGCAAAAAGATATACAAACGCATATTACATGTAGGGTGAGGGCACCAGTAATAGACTGTCGTAAGTTTGGATTTAAATAATATTAGTTTTAGGCTGAAGAAACGGATGCTGCTGCGGCCCATGAATACAGTGGGGCCATCTTCCGTTTATCAGAGTGAATTCTATGAGCCAGTTGTTATTTTCAAGGCAGTGGTGGAATGTTATGAACAGCTACCACGAGGTATGTCGGTGTTTTATATTCATTTGAATTTAATAACCTTTTGGATCTAAAAATAGAGAACTTTTGTCCAATTTTAAGAGAAATATGGAAATGTTGTCCATTACCCATCCTGCCTTCATCCTATCTGTTACTGGGTATCATCAGAATTGCAGGTGTCTGTTACTGGGGGGTCGGATCTTTTTCGAAACTTTGCAAATAAAATAAAAAAATTACTAATACAGAGGATCCGGAACCAGCCTAACGTTAGATGAGATGCAGTTGCATGAGAGAAAAATAGTTTTAAAAAAATAAATACATTAAAAGGCTCAGAAAAATGAGTTAACATGAGAGCGATGTCTTAAGCATGTCTATTGCTGGCGCCTTTACCTAGTATGTTTGTTACCGTGACCGACCGAAATCGGAAAATGTCGACTTTCACCAATGATTCACCAAAAATATTCGGTCTTTCTTATATAGACAGAAAGAAAAATATGAAATTTTAAAAGATCGAGTCTTTTATAATGTCTTTATGATATTTTTTAAGGATATTATTTTTTTTCCTAGAACTGGACTACGCCACCTTGCGGTGGCCTGAAAAAAGTAGTTAAAGAGGCAAACCGATTCCATTTTTCTCAGACAAGGCAGAGATATCTCATTGGTCGGATCACATTGTAGGCAAGTGGATCTATCTATGCTTTAACCTTTTCAGACACCATCAGCCAGAGACTGCAGCTCCTCTTTTGTCAGTTTTTCGTGGTTGAATCTGTGTGGGAATTTCATTATCGGAGGTGTAAATTAAACACGCAATTAATAATACATTTCGTAATTAAGAGAAAGGTAGTTGCAACAATTGCTTAAAATAGCAAATAGAATACTACGCATGCACAGTAAACTTCCGATTTTTTACGGAATAGGCAACCGTGGTAATCGTGGATGTACAAATTTCGAGAATATTCGATTGAAACAATAGCTTAAAAAATAATAGTACATAAAAACATGCAAGAACAAAATAAATCACTGACATACTTTGAAATTTTCCAATAACGATACCAGATACCAACGTAGTACACTAAAATCAAAACCTGTTCGATGGACAGAATGTACGTACAAGCAAAGCAAACAAAGAAAAGCCTCTTATTATTGTAAATGGACGCATCAAATCATGACAACAGATCAATTAAATCAAATCAAGTTAGGTTAAACCGAAAACATATAAAGGAAGAGAACTTTTTCGAACAAAAACTGGCCAGGTCAATGGTTTACAGGCGCAATGATTGTAGATGTAAAAATCGGGTTTCAATTATTCAGTTTCCGGTGACCAAGGAAACGTAAGCAAATCTGCAATAACAATATCCGCCTACGGATAATTGGGAATTTATTGTAATGATTTACACGAACTTCTTCGCTTTGCTTAACACCTTTGCGAAATATCGTAACTTTTCCAGTCAAGGCTTTTTTTTTGTTATGATTGCAGACTGAACTAGTTATCATAACATACTATAGCTACTGAAGTTGTCAGTTATTATGTGTAATTTTACTTTAAACTTAATATATTTTACTACGGTTACATATTATAACTTTAGTATTTTTTTTAACTGTTCCTAAATATATGTATATGTACTTAAAGGGTAATAACTGAACCTGTAAATACGATTTATCAATGCTAAATCTTGAAATAAGTTTAGTTTATGTAAGTTTAAGAGAAATAATTGATTTTTTGAATGATATTGCCTATTAGTCTTTAAATAAACTTTTGCTCATATTAAAATAAAAAAATAAAACTAGTCATAAGTTATACCATTAATAACTTATTTGTCTTGAAACAATGTTAATCTTAAATTTCTCATCATTAGTCATCGTTAGGTCAATGTTGGAGCAATTTGCCCCAACAGCGGAAAAACTTGTTCCAAAGCAGGGCAAGTTGTTCCTTTTTGGTTTTAGGTACTAAAAAGTTAATTATATTAAAGTACTACGTAATACAACTCAAAAAACAATCTTAACATCAAAGAGACATAATCATACTCAAGTTTAATTTCGAAATACTAATTTTGGAACTATAAGTTTCCATGATAAATTTTGAGTATGTTTGAAAATCGGAACTTTTAGCCTCTTTCTCGCCTAATAGTAAATGTTATTCGCCAATTAAAAGAAGTAGGCATTTTCATGCACATTAAACTAAAGAAAATAAGACTTATATTTCGGAATGCCGAAAAAAGAAATCTAATTTTATTTTCCATCATATTCGTGCATTTAGAAGTTTAAAATTAATTTAATACCATCTTCAGTGAATATTTAATTGGTAATTAGCAAATACAATTTGTTCCTCTTGCAAATTAGAAGACTAAATTGGGTACATTTCCAAATCGCAACCCGAAGAATTTTAGGTGCAAGAATGAGGGACGTTGAAGTATACTTTTCACACTACCTTTTTTTCTCATAACTGATATAAGATATACAGGGTGCTCCGTTTCAACCTGCAATACCTCTTTTTTTGCAACCGTTAGGCCTAGATGCATACTTCCAATCGCAAAAATGTTCAAAACCAGATAAAGGCTTAAGATGTTGAAAGCTTGAAGCGAAAATAAAAACTAGTCAAAAAATACAAAATCTAACTTTTTATACAGGCTCTAGGTTCCCTAACTTATGTTCAGGGAAATAATCTCCATTAACAAATAATTCCAGCACGAAAAGTTTGACATTACTACGACCAATATTCACCGAGGTATGAAACGCAGCGTATTGTGATTTACACTAGTGGCGTAGCGAGAAAAAATCCTTGGGAGGGGGGGGGGGAATTTTTTCAGAAGTTTAAAGTAAAGCTATGCCCTCGAGTTTATACACACACACACACACACACATATATATATATATATATATATATATATATATATATATATATATATATATATATATATGTAAGAACCGCCGCTCGGTTCTTATTACGAATCTTGTTTTCGCAAGTTGCAGTGTTGTGGCGTGATAATCTACCACGTAGGAAGAGGACAGAGCTACATTCACTAATCACATCTTTATTTTTACATGGAATATAACAGCAGGAACTTCTCTTAACTAACTAACTAACTCCCTGTTTAGTTGTGCCACGATTTTTATATAGGGAATATCATTAAGAGATTACAGATAATTATCCCTCGATCATGTGATCTCACGTGATCTATATAGGAGGAGCAGATTGCAATAACGAAATATTATTGGGCTTTGCACCGCAGACAGAGGCTGGCTTAAGTCTGGAGGGAAAAAAAGTGTCTGGTAGGTACTTTAAGGGGAATCTCATCTGAGCCTGGAACATAGCCATATATGGTGTGAGAAGCATTTAAGTGTGTAATAAATAATGTCAGTGACTCATACGCGCTGACATATAAGTGAACAGAACTTAATATGGAAAACGCCTAGCAAAGGATTTTTCATATTACATCCCCCCTCCCCCAAAGAATATGACAGGATTGAATAGGGGAAAAAAATGAAGACGGGAAATTATCTGCAACCTCTTTCCTTTTTTTTTTCTTCAATCTGAAATGTTATATCATTATACACATTACATATACAATAACACTACAGTTACTAATAAAAACACAGTACAATTAAAATGACATTGTAGTTTGAGGTCAAATTATGTAACACTCAACACTTTTTGTAAGTTCTCTACATAATTCAACATACGTACTCTACATTCTTTCTTCTTTAGCTCAAAGATGAACAATAATATCATTTCACTCGTGAGCTAGCTTGAAGTTGCTCGGTACATTATATTTCCTCAGTTTAGATATATGAACTGTTTGTGTTTTTTCTTTGGTATGCACATTCGGTTTGTTAATTTCATAATTAACATCTGAAATTTTTTGAAGAATTTTATATGGTCCACTGAATGGTTGAGACAGTTTTCGAGAATTAGGGTATTTGAATTCTTCATATATGACAGTGTCATTTGTATTAAAAGTTTTGTCCACAAATCTTGCATCGTAGTATATCTTATTTCTTTCGTGGTATTCTTTAGTTCTTTCAACTGCCAATTTCCTTGCTTGTTCGACCGGAGGATATATGTCTTCTTTTATTGGATTTTCAAAAGGTACAATACCATACATTAAATATGAAGGAGGAAACTTTGTTACCGAGTGTGGAGTCAAGTTGTATTCTTGAGTCACCTGCTCCAGCAATTTAGGCCAAGGAACTTTTTTAGAAGTTTCATTTACTTTACACTTTAATCGAGTGACAATTGTTTGGTTTAGTCTTTCCACTTTGCCATTACATTCTGGTCTGTGTGCTGTAGTTAACAATTGTTTAATTTTATTGTGCTTTAGAAACTTCTTAAAATGGGAAGACGTAAATGCCGGATTCTTATCACTCAAAATACTTTTAGGCACTTGTACGCTGAAAACTTGCTTAAGAAAGTTAATGTATGTTTCAGAAGTAATTGACTTTGACGCAAAAGACCACATATATCTTGAATGATGGTCAATGATTAATGTCATATACTTTTTAGTGGAATTGTAGTAATTGAAACCAGCTACGCTATCTACTGCAACAAGATCAAATGCTTTTTCAACCGGAGGCATGGATTGTAGCAGGCCAAATCTTTTTTGCCGAGGTTTTTTATTTACCTGACACGTATGACAATGCTTGTTAAAATTAGTTATGTCTATTGTTATATTTTGCCAATAGTAAACAGGCGTAAGTAAATTAATTGTTTTTTGAATTCCAGGATGTCCAAATTTTTCATGCACAGTTTTGAGTAGTTTATATCTTAAGGAGAATGGAACAACAATTCTTGTAAAACCCTTTCTACGCAGGCATAAAATATTATTAATTTCAATGAAATTACCCGTTAAATTGTCATTTTTTTGAGCCTCTTTAATTTCCTCCAATTGCAATAGATGTGAAGCTTGGGTTCCAGTAACTGTTACTGCATCTTCCTCTTTTAGATTACTTTTAGGTATATCTCTAGAGAGCATATCAGCCTCAAAATTCATGGTACCTTTCGTGTACCTAATATCATAGTCATACATGCTTAATAACAAGGACCATCGGAACAAACGTCCTTTTAAATTTTTTACATTTTTGAGCCAAACTAACGAGGCGTGATCAGTATGTATGGTAATTTTTCGACCAAAAAGATAGTGATGGAATTTGTTTAAAGAATCGACTACAGCCAGACATTCCAGCTCCGTAATTCCATAATTTTTTTCATAATCCTTTAAAGAGCGGGAATGGAAAGCTATAGGATGTAAGGTACCAGAATCATCAGGCTGTTTCAGTACTGCTCCCACACCAGTTTGACTCGCGTCAACACAAATATGGCATTCTTTGCTGGGATCAAATATTTTTAAAATAGGTTTACAAACTAATGAATTTTTCAAAACTTCAAACGCTTCCTGGCACTCATCTGTCCATTGCCACGTTGTGTCTTTTTTCAGCAAACGATTTAATGGATTTCTAATAGTCGCATACTTGTTTATAAATTTGTGATACACATTTATTGACCCCAAAAATCTTTGAAGAGATTTGACATTGGTTGGTGGTTGCAATTTTTTAATAGCTTCAATATTACTATTATCTGGGGTAACAATTCCGTTACAAATTTCATAACCTAAAAATTCGATTTTTGTCTGTAAAAAAGAGCATTTAGAAGCTTTTAGCTTAATGTTTTCTGTCCTGCACATTTCAAAGATTTGTTTAAGGTGATTTAAATGTTCTGTAAGAGTCTCGGAAAAAATAATTATGTCATCAAAATAGTTAGTTGCAAATTTAATTTTTTGTTTTGTCAGAATTCGGCGCAGAGTTCTCTGGAAAATACTTCCGGAATTTTTCCAACCAAACGGTAATTTATTCCACTCATATAGGCCACTGTTAGTGACAAATGCAAGCTTTTCTGTATCTTGGGGATGTACTGGTATATGCCAATATCCCGACGCCATGTCTAATTTTGAGAAATATCGGCTTTTTCCTAATTTATCTATGAGTGTTTCTATTAAGGGCAATGGTTCTGCATCTGATTTTGTAATTTGGTTCAATTTCCTGTAGTCTATGCATAACCGACTTTTTTTATTTTCGTCTTTTTTAAAAACTAGGGTAACAGGTGCACTATAAGGACTTGAGCTCTCTTTTATTATTTTTGCTTTTAGCAATTCTCGAATTTGATTGTCAATTTCTTCCTGTTGTTTAGGGGACGTTTTATATGCCCTTAATGTCACCGGTAAGTCTGATGTTAACCTTACCCGTTGTGGTTCAATTCTAATAGTTCCAACATCATACTTATTTATCGAAAATATATCGTCATAATTTTGGAGCATTTCCTTCAGATCCGCATTTTCTCCGTTTTCCGATTTCCCGTTGATTGACTGACGTGAGCGTAGGCCTCCACCCCCGCAATCCAACACGGAAACCTTAGAAAAATGAAGAGGATCATTTATTTCGCTTCTCCAAATTTTCTTTTTCTCTCCTTCTTGATTACTGGTGCTATTAATTGCCTTTTTTATGCTATTTTCAATTCGATTTTCCTCAAAACATTTTTTCTTTTTAGTTTTGTTAACTCTTTTTCTACGCTTACTTTTCTTCAATTTAGTATTTTCATTTCCAGGATCATTATTTTCACTGTCCTTAACCTTGATTTCAGGCAAAATGTGCAAAGACAAATCATTTAGCGCGGTCTCAGAAAAAGTGATCAGTTTTTTCCAATCCTGCATAACGACCCGTCTCATACAGTCAATGACTAAATGAAATCGAATGAAACTCTTTAAACCTAATATGGCATATGGTAAATCGGTGTCTAGAATAAAAAATTCCACCGGTCTAACGATATTACCAACTTTAAGGTGGAGCGTGCATGTTCGGTTAAGTGTCAGAATTCCCTGGGTTTGCTTAACATTCACGATTGTTTTTTCTTCAATCGAGACATTTAATGTTTTTGCAATCACACTAGGAATAATGTTTAAGGTTGATCCTGTATCTAAATTTAAACATATCTTTTGCAATAAATTCGAGTTTCTTTTATTTTTAGTGTACACTTCATTATATAATTTATTTTCATTACATAATTTCTTTTCACTTTTGTAGATTATTTCGCCTTCTATATACCCGGGAACTAGTAATTGTCATGCTTCATTTGAATTTTCCTCTCCTTCCCTAAATTGTTTATCCTTATTCGGGAACTGTAGTAATGGTTCAACCGTCAAGGTATTTGGTTTATTTATGCAGGTTTGTCCCCAATGATATGCGTTAATAATTCCTTGTTGTGCGCAGAATTTACAAGGATTAGGAGGTAGCTCCAGTGTATAATGTGTTGTTTGTTTTTTACGGACGTTCTTTTCCTTATTTTGGTTTAAAACACCACGTTTGTCCTGTGGTTGACTAAAATTATTTCGTGGAAAATTATTTCTACTTTGGTAAGCGTAATTAGGGTTTTGCCGAAAATTGTTTTGCATTTGGTTTCGCGGTACCCAGTTTTGATAAAATTGGGTAGGTCCCCTATAAGCACTTGGTTGTTGTGTCTTGGTCTTAAATTCATTTTTTGACATTTCATGTGGTACCTCGTTAATTATCTTAGTGACCACTTGAAGCCATTCTGTGGGAGTTTGCGGGTCTTTCATTAGCAGAAAAGATTTAATTTGTTGCGGTAACCCAACTGAGAGCCCTTCTAGAATATGTTTGATACTGAGATTTATTTTCCTCCCCAGTTCTACTTTTTCAGTGAAAAAAGAGAATAATTCTTTGGTGTCTCCTGAGAATCTTAAGTTCTGGAAATCTGTGAAACTACTCATCGGGGTGAAATAATGCTCCTCAAAAATGTCTATTATCTCGCGAAAAGAAGTGCAACACAAACATTGATTAATATAGATTTTTAAGGCGGATCCGCGAATAAATTTCTGAAAATTTTTTAACTTCCAGCTATCGTTTAATTTATTTAGGTTCGTTTGTTGGTTAAAATGAGCTAACCAAGCTGAAAAATTTATTCCCAACTCTGGCTCAAACAATAAGATTTCTGGATTGCTACCCGTATTTGTTTGTTTTGCTTCATTTTCAGAAGCAGAAATCCCGGCTAAATTTAGTTCTTGTTTTCTCTCAGTAACAGTTTGGCATTCCGCATCTGTGTTATTTACGTTTAATTCAGGCGATACCTCAGCTTGAGTTTCCGCATCTTTTCGATTTGATTCTTTGTTTTCCATTTTTGAATAATTTTATTAGAAGGGACTATTCCTGGGTCATTTTCTATTTCAAGGTTTTGACTAGTTTTGCCACTACGCAATATTATTATCTCTAATTTCATCAAACTTTAAAGCATTTCTTCTACTTTCCACATTCATATTCAAATTACTTAGTAAAATTTTAACAAGTGCTACAAATTAAAGACATATAAAAATAGTACCACAAAAGAGACTGTCTTACTTTAAATCAGAACAGAAAACACATTTACATTACATGAAACATTTTTGGCAACCAAACAAAATACTACCATAACGGCATGAGCCTTTTAAAGAGCTTGGTCGATAAATATTATACATATTAACCATAATTAATGCAAAGAGATCATGAAAACCTTTCCCTAGAAATCACACTATGAACGAAAATACTTATTTCAAGAAAGTAAAAGTATCATATTCCGAAATCTAAAAACAAATGTAACTCAATCACCAGCCTGATCTCAAGATTTCAATTGAACGAAAGGGAAAAAAACACACAAGAGATCCTTGCAAATCGAACTTTCAACGAGCGAGGCCCCTTTCATCTGATCATCACAGTAAACCATATGGTGGCACAATTTATCACCAGCAAGTGGATCCTAATGATGTTTTCGCACCCTGGATGGGTCACACTCTCACATTCAACAGATGCGCTGAGCACCAACACTCGGAAAAATCTTCGCTGGAGTTCCACTGAAATGATCTCTGGTCTTCATCTTGCACTTAAAACTTTCTTTTTCTTTCTTCGGATATTCTGAAGTGGTTTTACTGTTGTTGGCGGTTAACTCCGAAAGACACTGTTTCGATGTCTTGAAGCAAAAAATCCTCTTGCGGATGAAGCATGGTATTATCTTACGCAAATCACTCAATGCTGCAAAAATTTTAAAATGCTACAGCTCTGCCCTCATTTATAATCCTACCGGCTTGTAAGAACCGCCGCTCGGTTCTTATTACGAATCTTGTTTTCGCAAGTTGCAGTGTTGTGGCTTGATAATCTACCACGTAGGAAGAGGACAGAGCTACATTCACTAATCACATCTTTATTTTTACATGGAATATAACAGCAGGAACTTCTCTTAACTAACTAACTAACTCCCTGTTTAGTTGTGCCACGATTTTTATATAGGGAATATCATTAAGAGATTACAGATAATTATCCCTCGATCATGTGATCTCACGTGATCTATATAGGAGGAGCAGATTGCAATAACGAAATATTATTGGGCTTTGCACCGCAGACAGAGGCTGGCTTAAGTCTGGAGGGAAAAAAAGTGTCTGGTAGGTACTTTAAGGGGAATCTCATCTGAGCCTGGAACATAGCCATATATGGTGTGAGAAGCATTTAAGTGTGTAATAAATAATGTCAGTGACTCATACGCGCTGACATATAAGTGAACAGAACTTAATATGGAAAACGCCTAGCAAAGGATTTTTCATATTACACCTAATAGTAAATGTTATTCGCCAATTAAAAGAAGTAGGCATTTTCATGCACATTAAACTAAAGAAAATAAGACTTATATTTCGGAATGCCGAAAAAAGAAATCTAATTTTATTTTCCATCATATTCGTGCATTTAGAAGTTTAAAATTAATTTAATACCATCTTCAGTGAATATTTAATTGGTAATTAGCAAATACAATTTGTTCCTCTTGCAAATTAGAAGACTAAATTGGGTACATTTCCAAATCGCAACCCGAAGAATTTTAGGTGCAAGAATGAGGGACGTTGAAGTATACTTTTCACACTACCTTTTTTTCTCATAACTGATATAAGATATACAGGGTGCTCCGTTTCAACCTGCAATACCTCTTTTTTTGCAACCGTTAGGCCTAGATGCATACTTCCAATCGCAAAAATGTTCAAAACCAGATAAAGGCTTAAGATGTTGAAAGCTTGAAGCGAAAATAAAAACTAGTCAAAAAATACAAAATCTAACTTTTTATACAGGCTCTAGGTTCCCTAACTTATGTTCAGGGAAATAATCTCCATTAACAAATAATTCCAGCACGAAAAGTTTGACATTACTACGACCAATATTCACCGAGATATGAAACGCAGCGTATTGTGATTTACACTAGTGGCGTAGCGAGAAAAAATCCTTGGGGGGGGGGGGGGGGTAATTTTTTCAGAAGTTTAAAGTAAAGCTATGCCCTCGAGTTTATACACACACACACACACACATATATATATATATATATATATATATATATATATATATATATATATATATATATATATATATATATATATATATATATATGGTAAATGCACCAGTAGTGGCCCCACTGCTAGGTTTTTATTTTAAAAATAAGGATTCTAGGGGTCCCAGTAGGTTCAAGCTTGCAGGAGGTAGACCTCAGGCTATAGTGTACTGGGCAGTTCAAGGAGGAGTTTTAGAATCCTTTGTGTCCATCTTTGTGGAAAGAAATGTTTCCTTTGCCGCTTGGTTTGAAACGAGCGCGAATAGCGGTATACCTGTCCCAAGGCCATTGGTGTACATGTACCCTATGTAATATGTAAAATTTTACAGAATGATATGAGAAAATGGTTGGTCTGGAAATAGCAACATCTATTGAGGTTCAAAATCACTTTAAATATGAAACCTAGGAATATTTTTGCATAAAAATGAGAAAACCCGCATTTTTTTCTTCGAAACTCAAAGAAGGGGGACCTAGGGGCACGTGTTAATATTCATGGATTGACTTAAAATTTTGCATGGATCATTTATTTGTACAATGGAACAAATTGAGGGGGCGTCGTGTAAAATATCTACAACTTCAAAAATATATAATATATAAGGTAAATGCACCAGTAGTGGCCACTGCTAGGTTTTTATTTTAAAAATAAAGATTCTAGGGGTCCCAGTAGGTTCAAACTTGCAGGAGGTAGAGCTCAGGCTATAGTGTAGTGGGCAGTTCAAGGAGGAGTAGGTAGAGCATCATGGAAAATTGTTATCAACTATTTAATACGGTCGCCTGGATTGTCGATGTTTTTTCAGCAGTCTTCTAATGCTTCTCCGTAACGAGGTATATAAACATTGTGTTGTATTATGAATAGAACAATGCTAAAAAATAATATTTTTAGAGCTGTAACCATTTTATGAAATGTGAAAGATCATGTTTGCAACGTTTTCAACTTGAAATAGTTTTTTTTTGGCTGACAGTTTACCTGGCCACTACTGGTACCAAAAAATTTGAGAAATTCAAAAGTGGCCACCGAGTGGCCACTACTGAATCAGGAAGGTTTTTCATAAATCAACTCAATTTTCCTTATAATAGGTTTTAATCTCTTTACATAAAACCTGCCTCATTTCTGACATGATACTATTGTGTGATCTAGTAGTGGCCACTTCTAAACAGCAATATGGCCACTACTGACTCATGTACATTGTACAATGGCCACTGTTGAATAAAATTTGAAGTTTGAAAAAAATTGAACACATTGACATTCTGGCATTATAAAAAAATAAGACGATTAAGGAAGAGAAGAGTTATAATATGCTCATTACAGGCTTCTGAGAGTGAAAGGGGGGTGGGTGATATTTTTGTGGTTGAGGGCAATTACTGGTTATGGTGCATTTTTAAGGGATGATAAACAATCATGTTTCAATAGCTTTCGAAAGATTCCTCTCAGTACGTTTATTTGTGAGTACACTTTTGGAGAAACTCTAACTCAAAGAATAAATCAAGCAATAGAACGAAGTTAAGCGTACAGATCGACGTTGATGGAACAGTTGCTAATTAGTTTCATCACATTTTTCGTTTTACTTAATTTTTTTTTACCTTAAAATAATGGCTCGTATTATAAAATATTGTTATTACCTAAAATACGAGACCTACGCCGTCCCGTATGGAAGTTCCCCGGGACACGGCACATTTTTCAAAATACGGGACGGCCCTTGAAATTCGGGGCGTCTGGCAACCCTGGTGGCGACTGCTAGTGCGTTTACCTCTTCTATGGACAGGCCCGGATTACTCAACAGGTCATACCATAGACCCATACGCCCTGGCCTAGGGGCGCATATCAGGAGGGAGGGAATTATTAAATAGCTTGTTGGTAAAAAAACAGGAATTTGGCACAAGTACATATAGAGGAGAAAAATTCTACCTGGACCGAGAGAGAGATTGCAACCTGCTTGTGAGCAGGTAAAAAAATGAAGGGGGAAGGCATAATTCTTGATCGAAGTAATCCCTTTTCTAAGCAAAGCAGATAATTTTTAATATCTTAGATTTAAGCAATCATTTCTTGAAAATACAGATTTTCTTAAGGTAAAACACTTACTAGAAATAAGTCACACACAGTAAAATCAGTAAAAGCCGTGATATATAAAATTCACAGTTATAACACTTGTTTATGGAACAATTTTTCTCTTTGGAAGTCTACATCATGTCAGTAAGTATGTGTTTTACAATTTATTGACTCCTGATTCATATTTATTTATGACTGCAAATAGTCAAGGACGCCCAAAACTCAAATTTTTGGGAAGGGGGGAAATTATCAGTTTACCGGATAAAACTTCAAAGCTTACCAAATAAAAAATAGGAGCATGGTACTACTAGTAGTTTTCTAAATTATCTGTGACTAGTAATAATTTAGTAGTTACTAAAATTATGTTTACAATAAATAGCATAAATAATCAGAAAAAAATAAAATATTAAATTAAAGTACTTAAAAAATAATTTACCAGACAATACCAGATATTTACCGCCAAAGTTTTACGATAGGTTACAAATGTTGTAAATTTTCAGAATTTGTGAAATATGTAACATTTACGAACTTTTTAAAAAATTTACCTTAAAAAATTCCCTGATTTCTGTATTTTATCGATGCACAAAACGTCCGTAATTAATTCTTCAGACCAATTATATTTTCTAAAATCTTCATTAACCTAAGACATAGTTGAGAATTAATGATAATTTTTATGATTCTCTTAAATCAACACAGATGAATTAAAATTTTTGCATCGAATGCGATCGGCAATATTAAAAGTCTAAAAGTCCTCAACTACACAAAAGGACTTATCAGGAGGGTTAAAAATAATGCTAAATATGTAATTATAAATGTCCAAAAGGTAAAATCACAAGGAAAAGAAAAATGAGCGAGTATTAAAGAAGCGGATGCAATCAGATTTAGGAATGTGTGAAAAATTAGGATTAACACGTAATAGAATAAAAAATGGCCAAGATGCGTAAATTTAAGCTAATATGTGGAATTTAAAAAATATGCATGTTCTTGAACTTAAAATTCATGACCAATTGTCAATTTCCATGATTTTTGAGCATTTTTTGCCGAAAACCATGAATTTCCATGACCATTTTTGATCATAGCCAAAATCCATGACTTTCTAGGTGCATGGACAAACTGCCTTTAGTTGTATTGAAAACTTATGCTACCAATTTTCTATATCCATCGATATACCTTGGTAAGTTGTAGGAAACAAATTGTCCTAGAATTTCATTGAATTGTGTACTTACTATTTTCTTATGAACTAGTGGTACCCGCACGGCTTTGCCCGTAGTAGAAAAATTAAAAGTTCTTTTGATTCGCCTGTATATTTACAAATAATGTATGGTGACTTTCTCGCCTATTGGCTTGCCCATGTTACGGTTCCACGTTATGATAACTTGGTAATTTACTCGTCCATCTTATAATTTTGTTTGGGAAAATGTTCTTAAAATTAGAATAGAAAACGAACAAAATCGAATTTTCGAAAAATCGCTTCGAGGTCCACACCCCCATGCCACAAACTAACTTTGTGCCAAATTTCATGAAAATCGGCCGAACGGTCTAGGCGCGTCACAGACATCCAGACAGACAGAGATCCAGATATACAGACAGACTTTCAGCTTTTTTATTAGTAACTAGTGGTACCCGCACGGCTTTGCCCGTAATAGAAAAATTAAAAGGTCTTTTGATTCGCCTGTATATTTACAAATAATGTATGGTGAATTTTCTCGCCAATTAGCTTGTACCCATGTTACAGTTCCACGTTATGATAATTTCGTATCTCGTCAATTGGCTTGTGCCCATGTTACGGTTCCACGTTATGATAATTTCGTAATTTACTGGTCCATCTTATGATAATTTTGTTCTTAAAATTGGAATAGAAAAAGAACCACATCGAACTTTCGAAAAATCGCTTCGAGGTGCACACCCCCATGCTACAAACTAACTTTGCCAAATTTCATAAAAATCGGCAGAACGGTCTAGGCGCTATGCGCGTCCCAGAGATCCACACATCCTACAGACATCCTCCGGACATCCAGACAGAGAGACTTTCAGCTTAATTGTTAGATGATTTTGTAGTGATAATAATTATTCAGTTCACACTTACCAAAGTTCATATGTAGAATACTTATATAAGTACATTCATTTTCTTTTACTTTATTTTTTACATTAGCGTACAAAAAATACAAATACAAATTATCTACTAAACCTTTTTAACTTATTCGAAGTACGTATGTGCTTTGAAGAAAGAAATGTACAATAAAAATGTGATTAATATATTGGTACTTAATGTAACTATCATATTGAATCAATTTTATCCATCAGCTATTTGAATTTAAAGTGAGTAATGTGAATTTTAAGGAAAGGATGTCAGATGGCCACTACTGACTCATGCATGTGGCCACTACTAAAAATCTCAGATTTTGGAGTGGCCACTATTGGATCAAATTTGAAGTTCGGGAAAAAATGGATAAAAAATTGAAAAAACTGAAATTCTGGCATTTTTAGAAAATGGGACGATTTAAGAATAGTTGGGCTATAATACGTTCATTGAGCTAAAAAAATGGAACTAATATTGAAGACCCACAGTTCAAAAAAGACATAAAATATGCTTAACTGTGACCACTACTAGTGCATTACCTTAGTTTAAATTTTAAGTATTATTTAAACATTTTTATGAAATTTTTGCTAGTGAATATTTTGCCGTAAAACTATCATTTCAAAAAAATAATAATTTGTCATTTAAGGCGTAATAGAAGTTGTTTGTTGGGAGTATAATAGGCTACAAGGGGGTAGGAAATAGCTACATAGTTTAAAAACATATACTTGCAGGAAAGCATAAAATGTAAAAAGATACAATGACATCCCAAAACACGCAAAATGATGTCAAAAAATACTTTATATTGCCTTGTTTATTTTCATTTTTGAAAGAATGTATGAGAAAATCCAGCATACAAATTAGATAATTATAAACAACAGTTCTTGTAAACGAATTAAATTATATAATGTGAAAGCATACTTTTTATTCACCTACAGGACTGTTAATTACACCTCATAGCCTTTGGCGGCTAACTCACAAACCTCAATTCGTATTTCCAAAAATGTTCTAAACATTTCTGCAAACTCGGTATAAATGTTTCTTAAGCTCATCAAGATAAAGACTTATTTTTTTTTTTTTTTTTTTTGAGCGGGGGAGGGGAGGGATTCAAAAGCGTAAGTTTTTTAATTCCCAGTAAGAGCTCAGTAAACAAGTCACCAAGAGTCAATGTACCCCACATTAATGCTTGGCAACTTGTTAGAACTTTGGCGAAGACAGAAATATAGTGTTTACTTTACTACCATAATGGCCTCTCGGTTTAGATTTTAATGGTTTTCAATTAGATTTTTAATGGCTTTCAATTAGGTTAGTTAGATTTTTAATGCTTTTCAATTACTTGACAGATATGTTTGGAGGATTATTTTACATTTTAACTGACCTTTTAATCCGGTTTAAATATTTGCTTTATTTACAGATAAAGATATAAGAAAAAGAAAGAGTTTCCATATAAATTTGACCAAACATAGTGGCATTTTACAACTGTACGGCTGAATAGAATGCCGTTGAATAAAAATTTCTAACAGTAATAAACCTATTATATTGACAATGTAGCCCAGCTCTACACTTTCGCCAAATATTCCTTCTGAATTTAATTTGAGGGGATTTTGGTAAAGCATTTGGTAACGTACTTCCTTGTCGACTGCATTTTAAACTTCTCAACAAAACCTCTACGTTGAGATACAAGAACCCCTACGTTGAGACAATTTTGATAGTCCTAAGAAAGTCTGTACCAAAATTAAAGTAAATCCTGGCATTAGAACTTGATAACTTGTCAACCGTACCGAAAAAAATAGATTCGAGAAAAACACGTTTGAAGTTTGCAGTATCATTTCAGCAAAAAAGAGTATTTTAACAAAATTAACTGTAACTCCAAAAATAATTTCAGTTTCCATAAATCCTCTTAGAAAACTCATTCTTAAAGGTCTAAACTTTGACAATATGGAAGAAAAAAATTATTTTTTTTGAATTTCTAGACTAGAATATCTCCTTAAGTTCATTAGGCTTTTTTGACGATTTGACGAGTGTTTGAAACAGTAGCTACATCTGGCAGAAGAAAGGATAAAATACTTTTCCGAGGGCAATATTGCACCATAAATATGAATTGCCGCTGCCCCCTCAAGACAGATTCTACAAGTTGGGGTAGTCTATAGATGGGATTAAGAATTTTTCCAAAGGAGAAAATGTGAGTATTTTAATTGAGGTGAATTCTGTGATCTTCTATAAAAATGTATGCTGCCCTTTAAGCATTTTGGAAGTTGGTGATTTAGTTTTTTTTTTTTATAATAAAAAGACTTGGAATTTCGAGGTCTTCTAGTGGCACAGTTATTTTGTTACTGTGCACATGTTGAAAACTCCTCCAATTGCCTTGGAAACATTGCAGGAATTGTGTTATCCATTACAGTTCCTATAAACAATGTTTTCAACGCAATGGGAGGACTCTGAGCTAGATAGAGAATTATTGACAGATAGGTAGGAAAGTATATTGATAGATACTATCTTTCTATCAGTCTGTCTAAAAAAAAATTATTCCATTTCAGCACTATTTTGTGAGATTGATCTCAATTTTTCCTCGTCAATAAACATCAAAGCATGCAACATTTAGTATGCCTTAAAAAAAGACATTCCCTACTTATATGTATTTTTTTTCAGATAATAAGTGATCTATCAAAGATTGCTCACACCTTCTACTTTTTATCTATAAGACCGGGAATTAGTGTTTCATCAGGTTGTTCGACACAAGACATTAGTTTCTAAAGCAGGTAATTAACTTCTGTGCATTTAACGTAACCATTTGAAACATATTTATATCTTCACTTTTGTTTACGCTTTATTCTTGTTACAAAGATAGACTGAATAAAAGAAACTTATAGGAGTACTATTTTTAACTCTTTTTTTTTTTTTTTTTTTTTTTTTTTTTGCGTTTCAACTGCTGTAGACTTTATCTTTCTTATTTTAATTATTTTTGTACCTTAGCGGAAATATTACTTATTTCAAGAATAGCCATTTTATCTAAAAAACCAATGAATAAATACAAGCTGTTGAAGTATCTGAACAAAAATGAAAATATAGAGTAATTAATTAAATTAACTTGTTAGATAAAAAGAAAAAATCTGTGCATAACAGCTCTACATTACACTAAAATTCAATGTTACACGACGATAAACAATTTGGTAGTTTCCGAAATTTTAAAAGTATTTTTTTCTGAAAAAAAACAAAAAAAAAAAAACATGCTTAAAACATAGGATTTAATTATTATTTAAGTAATTTGACAAAGTTTATTATATAAAAAAAATATTGAAATCGGCGTGCAGACTGAATTTTATTTTTTACGCTTCTGCGCATGACATCACAAATGTTGAACGGTCATACACTGTTGCCATTGGCGCAGAGCGCAATATTTAATTCACTGCTTTATTCTCGTTTGCTGGCAACAATACGGTGTAGAGCAAGCATAGAGCGCAATGTTTCATTCATTTTTGAATCATCACACGTGGAAACGCGGTAGACAGCAAGCGGAATCATTCAACGAGCCAGTGAAATAGACGACTAAGTTCATAATTTGTAACGTCATAAAGACGCCACCTTTTTTTTTTGAAAAATCGAACATTTAATTGAAAAATGGGTCATTCCATACAGATTCAACGAATGAGTTCGCTCGACCATTTTTAATTTTTTTGAAACTCATATCCCAAGAAGATGCATATGAATGATGTTTAAAACCACTTTTATTTTTTCTCTAACCTTAACCCTTCATTTTTTAGAGGTCATAAAAAGTGATTTTCTCAGTCAAAAATGGGACTTATAGATCTTTGCATTTTGGTCAAAATCTATTTGAATTACATTTAAGGCAGTTAATTTTACGATTTGAGGTTAAAGTGCATAATATGATAGTCTTACATGCTGAGTTACGTGGCTGTAACTTAATAATTAAAATAATGGCAACAGGTTTATGTTTAAGGTCAAATATAAAATTTTTACTCATTTCAAAGGGGAATAACTCGCGTAGGGGACGGAAACACAAAATGAAATACGGCAAAAACTAATCATTGGAGCCATGCTAATAAGAATATGTAACTCTAATTGTGTGTTTGTTTACCCTTTATAAATTACAGCTCCTCGAAGAGAAAAATGACATTTTTAGACCCTTGTAAACCAAAAGGGGATGGAATTAAAAATAAAATTTCTTGGCCAATTGAATATTCCGTTCAAGTACTATACATGTTATATATATTGTTTTGTGTATTTGGTTTCTAAAAAAGATACAGGTGTTTGAAATTGTGCAATTTTGCTAGTTAATTTACGCACTAAAACAGAAATAAAAAGTTTGAAAACTTCATTGCACTTTCTTAAATGGCCTATGTAATATATTATACTGAAAAAACATATTTTATGTATAAAAAAAAACTATTTTAATTTAATAACTTAGAAATATTTGGATATGAATGAGTAGTTCATACTTGATTGACAGCTTAAGTAGTTAATTTATAGACTATCTACACCCGCAAGTTTCAATACACACAAACATATGCTCTGTACATTAACCTATCTAAATTGCCTTAAACATATGCAAAAACATTATATCTACAAAATTTAAATTTAAAATAGTGGTATTTTATTTCTTGTTTCAGTGTAGTTTTGAAAAAAATGAACTCACTTAGTAGTCACCTAGTTAAGTTGTAATGGTGACTCAAGCATATGGCGTTTTGGAATGCTTTACCAAGGCACATTCATAATTTGCTGCTTTGAAAATATACTAGGAGCAAGACAATGACAGGGATTCTAAATTTAGTGATCAACACAAGCTATGTAATATCTTTTTAATAACACACTATTCTTTATACCTATTGCTAGGGGGCAATAATTTTACAGAGATAATATTTAAATACGGTGGCATAAAGCATTGATTAAATTTTGTATTGAGAATTTTATTTCTTACTTTTCTTGCAACATTTTTTCAGCTAGTTTAATATACTGAATGCTCACAAGGATACATGCAATGTTTAGTAGAAAAAACTCAGAAGGTATACATTTCTGTAGGAATAAAAATGTGACTTCTAGTAGTTCTTTGCAAGCTAGTCTTAGTAGTATCAATTCATTTTACGGTTCTTCTGATTCTGTTACAATGTCCATTATCGTGTGATATTGCATAGAAATGTCATTCAGTTCTCAAGTTGACATTCGTTTCGTGATTACATAAATTAAGAAAGTTCTTTCTATTTTTGTTGTGTATTTTAGTGGAAGTATTTCAGTACGCTACATGCTGTGTCACCACCAGAACTATATTACTACTGTGTGAATTCATTTTCTTAAAACTACACTGAAGTAAGAAATGTAAAACGCACTTTTTTTTTCCTTTCAACTGTGTAGATAATGCTTTTGCACGTGTTTAGGCAAGTTACATAAGTTCATGTACAGAGCGTATGTTTGTATTTATTGAAAATTTGTGTGTGTAGATAGTCTATAAATTAACGACTTAAGCTGTCCATCATGTATGAACTAATCATTTATGTCCAAATATTTCTAAGTTATCAAAATAAAATAGTAATTTTTATACTGAAAATATCTTTTTCCAGTATAATATATTGCATAGAGCACACTATACGTAATTTAAGAAAGTGCAATGAAGTTTTCACTTTTTATTTCTGTTTTAAAGTGTGAATTAACTAGCAAAATTGCACAATTTCAAAGACCAGTATCTTTTTTTAAAAACCAAGTACACAAAACAATATATTCAACATGTATGGTACTTGACTGGAATATTTGATTGGCCAAAAAAATTTATTTTTAATTCCATCCCCTTTTAGTTTACAGGGTCTAAAAATGTCATTTTTCTCAATTTTCGTATCTTTGAGGGGCTGTAATTTATAACGGGTAAATAAACAAACAATTACAGCCATATTTTCTCATTAGTGTGACTGCAGTAATTAGTTTTTGGCATATTTCACTTTGTGTTTTTATCCCCTAACCGAGTTATGACCCTTTGAAATGAGTAACAGTTTTACATTTGACCTTGAACTTGGGCCTGCTGACATTATCTTAATTATTAAGTTACAGATACATAACTCAGTGTGTGTGACTATTATCTAATGTACTTTAACATCAAAATGTTAAATGTTCTTCCATGATTGTTATTTAATTAGATTTTGGCCGAAATGCAAAAGGTTAAAAGTTCGAAAAGTTCGATTTTTGACTACGAAAATGACTTTTGATGACCTCTAAAAAAACAAGGGTTAAGGTTAGAGAGAAAATAAAAGTGGTTTTAAACATTATTCATATGCATCTTTTTGGGATATGAGTTTCAAAAAATTTAAAAATGGTCGAGCGTACTCATCCGTTGAATCTATATGGAATGACCCTATTGTAAATGGACGCAGCAAATCATGACAACAGATCAATAAAAACAAATCAAGTTTGGTTACACCGAAAACGTGTAAAGGAATAACTTTTTCGAACAAAAACTGGGCAGGTCACTGGTTTACAGGCGCAATGAGTGTAAATGTAAAAAGCGGGTTTCAATTATTCAGTTTTCGGTGACCAAGGAAACTTAAGTAAATCTGCAATAGCAATATCCGCCTATGCATAATTGGGAGTTTATTGTAATGATTTAAACAAACTTCTTCTCATTGCTTAACACGTTTGCAAAATATCGTAACATTTCCAGTCAAGGATTTTTTTTTCTGTTATGATTGAGCTACACTGGTGTAAGAAATTAAGAGAATTTTCAGATTTGGTCAATTATTTTCAGAACTACTTGACCGATTTTACTGAAATTTGGTGTGTACATACATTGAAACAATACAAAACAAATAACTATATAAAATTTAAAATACACAATTATGGTCATAAATAACACTCGTTAAAGTCGGATGGCATGAAACAGCGGTTGCAAAATTGAACGAAAAAATGGGTTAATAAGGGGTACGATCCCCTCTAACAGACATACAGGCCTCGCAGTGTGACTCCATACTTGAAATAAAGCAGTTTATGCTATCCTTAAGTAATTATTTCAACTCGTTCAACAACGCCGTTCTCAGGCTATGAATGGTCCCCGGAGGGTTGTTGCGAGTTGCTATTACCCTCCACAGAGCGTTCCAAACAGGTTCTACAGGATTGGCGTCTAAAGATCTGCTTGGCCAATCCTTCCAGAAATTCGTCGACCAGAAGAGCTGTATGGGGTCTTGTGTTAACATCCATTAAAACTGACTCGGGGCTAACAGCGCCCCTTAAGAGTTGATCATATGGCTCCAAGACCACATCCCTATATCTCGCAAGAGTCACAGAGCCTCTCTCAAAGACATGGAGGGGTGTGCGGTCATCCAACATGATTCCTGCCCAGACCGTCAAACCTCCTCCTCCATAATGGTCGATTTCGCAGATATTGGAAGGCAAATAGCGATCCCCGTTTCATTTTAAACGGCTATTCTTGTCCTAAGTTTACATGGATAGAAGCAGGAACCTGCTACCTACCATCCAATATCGGCGAAATCGAGCTTTATGGCGGTGGTGGTTTGACGGCAGGCATCATGTTGGATGGCCGCACACCTCTTCATGTCTTTGAGAGGAGGCTCTGTGACAGTTTTGAGGTATAGGGATATGGTCTTGGAGCTCTATGCTCACCTCTTGAAGGGCGCTGTTAGCCCTGAGTTATTTTTAATGGATGTTAACACAAGGCCGCATACAGCTCTTCTGGTCGACAAATTTCTGGAAGGGGAGGATATTCAGTCGATAAATTGGCAAGCATAATATCTAGACTCCAACCATATAGAACATGTTTGGGACGCTGCCAGGAGGGCAATAGCAACTCGCAACACCCCGGAGGGTTGTTGCGAGTTGCCTACCTTTTCACACAAGCGTCGATTCAACAAATACATTGTTGAATAGACACTTGTGTAAAAAGGTAGACTGTTTAATTTTCCGAATGGCCAAGTGTTTACGCTCAGAAATCCTTTCAACTTAAATGCCAAAAAGTAACTCCAATGTCCCGTTTAAGTTTGTTTTCAGCCGGAGCTATTAGCGCAACTAGATTTATCTTTTCGGGAGGGAGATTGATCCTTACAATCCTTCTCTCTCTCTCTCTCTATATATATATATACATGGTATTCCATTTTAACCTGAAAGACCTTTATTTTGACAACACTTAGTCCTAGATGTACACTTGCAATTGCAAAAAAGTTCAAAATCAGATGCAGATTTAATGTATTGTAAGTTTGAAGTAAAACTAAAAATAAATCAAAAAATGCAAAATTTAACTTTGGCCCTAGGTCCCTTAACTTATGTTCAGGGAAATAATCTCCATTAAAAATAATTCTAGCACAAAAAGTTTGACTTTACTACGACCAATATTCACCGATATGAAACGTAGCGTATTGTGATTTATACCACTTTTCACCCGCCGTCAGTAACACCTTTTGGGGGAAAATATAGCATTTAACAAGGGTTTAAAATTATATATGTGTATAGAGTGGATATTGAAATTGATTGCGGTTTTGTAGTGTGTTTTTGCGTATCATGGCGTAAAGTTTGCATTTATTTTTGAAAGCAATGGAAAATATAAATGCTTTGTTGTTTTTACTTCAACAACCTGTCATTCTTATGAAACGGCGGTAAGTTCCAATCTCATCTTCTAAATGGTTACTTAAAACTTTGAATTTGAATATCCTTTTGAGTTTTGGTCGCACAAATGTCAAATTTCATGTGTTAGAAATATCTTTAAATTTAGATTATTTCCCGAAATGTAAGTTAGGGTTCCTAGGGCCAGTATAAAAAGTTAAATTTTGTATTTTTTGACTCGTTTTTATTTTCGATTCAAACTTTCAATACATAACTCTGCAACCGATTTTGAACATTTTTGCAATTTGATGTGAGGTCTTGCAGTTTAAAACGGAGCACTCTATATAAGTTCAACTTCATTTGGCATCACATTTCACTTAAACTTTTTTAATTACTTGTTTGGCAATACTGCTTTGTAGTTTAGCGTCCCTTTTGTATGAAGGAGAAGCAAGATGCTGCTGAGATTTTTCTGTATGATTCAAATAGATTTGCGTATATTCTTGACAAAGATCCATGGCTCCGTCAATTATTTTCTTCATGTTGATTTTACAAAATCTGAACTCGAGGTTAAGCTTCAGCTTATCAGAGTCATACTATACTCTCCAAAGATTGCGGTTTTTAGGTGTGAACCCTCACAATTTATATTATGGGCCACTTATTAGAGGTTTCCTTGCATTTCTCAAGTTATAAAAAAGGCTCGTCATCTCTTTTATCGGCTCTCTGTTCTTTCTAAGCTATTGACTTAAGGTGAACCACTAGATAAATTCTTTCTTTTCAAAAGGACCCGAGAATCGCAGCTTCATCTGTTGAACTATAAAGTGGTGCCTTATAGCTTGTAACCCTGTAAGGTTTCAAGCTATTATATACTCCAATTACTTACTTTATAATTATAATAAAGATAAAGTGTGATGTAGGTTATAGCTATATGCGAAAGCCATAGCCCGTTACCTTACGGTTGTAAACTATGGCCTTCGTATTTACGATTAGCACTCTGGTGTCCACAACAAAGTCAAAACCCAAAGAGGTACAGTACATCCATTAAAAAATTTCATCAGTACACTTTGAGAATGTTATTACGAAAGAGGCAGTTTTTCTAGTTTTTGAGAAAACTTTCATTAAACTTCTTTTTCGACGATTCTCATTATGTGAGCTTTATTCAAAAGATCAGTAATCAACAAAAAAGCTTAATACGATCGCAAAATACCACTCTAAAAATATATCACGTGTCATATATAAAGTGTCATGTTTTGACATTTGGTTCAAAATGTAAACCAGAAGGTAAAAGAAATTTTAAACACCAAGTAAAAAAGATCATTTCACTACTTTCTGATTACGTCTACACACACACACACCTATACACATCTATAAAAACACGCATGAATGCACCTACACAAATACACGCATATGCCTGCATGCGTTCATGCCTGCTCACCGCACACATTCTCACAACCCGCCTGCCACACAGGCATGCTTGCAAACACAAACGCCTGCGTGCATGCACGCCACGCTTGCACACATAAACACTCGCCTACACGCATACACCACGCCTGCTCATACGTCTGAACTCACACGAATACGCTTACACACACAATTGCCCCTCTGCGGATACACATGTCTGCACACACTCAGGCAAGCCTACACACGTCTACACACACACATCTACACACAAACACCTACACAAATGCGAACACATGCCTGTATACAACCACGCCTGCTCATCACACACCTTTACACAA